>NC_048219.1:185008506-185066273 GCF_002007445.2 Ailuropoda melanoleuca
ATCACAGCTTTGTAGTACAGCTCGAAATCCAGCATTGTGATGCCCCCAGCTTTGTTTTTCCTTTCAACAGTAAACTGAGAGCTCTTTTAAATATAAATATGGATTTTAAGAGTCTAATACAAAAACCTAACTGCAAACACATTTATTTTTTGCACTTTATAAAAAGAGTTTAAGTCTCTATGTTGCACCCACAAGCAGCTGATCGTATGAGATGCTTTCCAATACTATTGTACCTGTTGAGTTCTGTTTACCTTGATTATAATCCAGGAATAAAACGCACTGTTGAAAATAGCTTCAGGCTGCTTTTCATGGTCACCAATGCTTTGTTCTCTTTCAATGGCTAAAACAAAATGGGATCTGACACCCACAAAGGAAAATGACACATGTAAAGAGAAAGATAAGAGAGCCTAACTATAAATGCCAGGTGGATTCTTCGTTCTTAGAATGAACCAAAATGTCAAAACATGTTGAAAACATGCATATGGTAATGAAAACATCTATTATTCCCCAAGTCACACGAAGCAGAACAACAACAACAAAAAAAAACAACAAAAAACTTTAAGTTTATTAAAATGTTCTTTCCAAACATTTTTGAGCCTTGACTCTATTACTTTTGAGCCAAGTCAGGTCACCACGACTGGCCCAGGTAAAAATGACCAGTGGTCGCAATTGTGGGTATCTTGGCAGTGTCTTGGTGATCAACCAGCACACAGCCTTGCAAAAACAGGCTTCGGATTCCAGCACGATGTGCTGATGTGAGCTGACTGGGCTCTTGACCCATCTTCGCTCCTCCCAGGAACCTAAACTCTGATATTCTCAGGAGCCCAGATGCTCTGAAGGAAGAGTTAGAGTAGCACGGAATCGTGCGCTCGCCGCTTCTCTTTCCATTGTAGCCGAATGGTTTCAGGTTGGGCAAGAGCTGTGTGGGCACTTAGAGTCTAGTACATTACCGTATATATTTGCAATTTTTAAAAGTATAGGGCATCTACTAAGCATTTTGCAAATGTGGTTTGTAAAAACTCTCATGAGTAGGGGCGATTATTATCCCTGCTTTCCAGATAGAGAGACTGAGGCACAGGACAGTGAAATAATTTGTCCAAGGTCTCAGAACTGCTAAGTGGCAGACCAGGATTCAACCCCAGGCCGTGTGTCTCCAGACTCCTCCATGTCAGGCCATAATAGCCACGGCAGGCTGCTTCCACAAAGGATGATTTTATCTTGCCACATCCTTTCCTTCCAAGCTTAATTCCTTGCTCCACCTTCAGGCCCGCTCAAGGTTTGGGTGCAGCAGGTCTAATAATGGAAACAGTTTTATTTATCCTCCGTAACCCAAGTTGAAGCCAATGACTCAAATTATTCTCTGGATAGGACAGAGTCTGTCCAGCTGTTCGCCAGTGAGTCTGACTGTTGGCAAACGGACAGGTTCTATCTTTGAGCCACTAGACGTTTACTTTTAAAACATTTGTTTAAACCTATTAAGTTCAGGGAGTCTGCCAAAATTGGTTACACAAAGCATCAAACCCAAGCCTCATAAGCTTACAGACAGGGAATACACTGACTCACATAACGGAACAGTCCCAAGATTTCAAGTGTTCATTCTGGGCTCAGATCACGTTATCAGGTTCCAACTTTCAGCTCTGCAGATCCAGGGCTTTCCGGCTAATACAAACCAGTTCCCAGAATTGAATCCCATTAGCCCTGATTGGCCTGTCTGGAGTCATGTGACCCGTCTGTGCCAAGCATTGTGGCAGGGCAGGGGAGCCTTCTGTCTGCTACTTGAAGTAACAAGGACCTCAGGCTGTAAGCTCCTGACAGGCACTGTCTCTGTTCCATCCCACACTCCCTGACTGCATATGACAACCTGGAATTAAGCGCACTTCAGCTTTGCACAAAAAAGGGATACAGCTTTGAAAAATAAAATACCAGGCACTCACTGTCCTTCACATTTCCACATGGGATGTAGGCCATGTCCTTAGAAATCAGAGCTTTATCAAGTCAGTATGTGCACTGGACTGTCAGGTGATTTTCTCAAAAAATCCCTTCAGTTTCAACTTTCTCATCAGACACACAGAAAAATACATTTCATTACTAAAACAAGCATGTTTGCCAGTTTAACTCTTTTCTTTCCAGTTTTGTTTTTTTTTTTAAAGAAATGGTGCCCAATATGAAGAGATGAGGCTCCCATTCTAATGCTCAAAGCTAGCCTTTGCAGTGGGCTTTGGTAGCGTAGCCTCAGGTCACCCACACTGCTAGATTGTTAGCTTCTTGAAGAATGGAGCTGAGCCTGGCTCACAGCTGAATATTCAGGACTTACCACAGTGCCTAGAACATAGAAAATGGTCTTTTAATGTTTAATAAATGATTGACTGAATGAAGGAATAATAGTCAACACTTAGACAGCACTTACTGAGTGCCAGAAACATTTAAACTGTTAACTCTGTCTTTGCAAGAAACTTATGGGGCAGATAGAGCTATTATTCCCATTTGTCAGATCAGGAAACTTCCAGGCATAGTAAGTGATGGGACTGTATTTTAACCAAGTAAAGCTGGCACAGAAATCTATGCTCTTAACCACCGTATGCACCGCGTGAGAGCACAGACATGGACGCTTGAGTTCACTGGGTCAGGACTGTATGTATATGTCCTAGGCATGGAAGCTGCCTAGGGCAATGAGTTAATTTCTTGTGAAAACTAAGTTTCTAAATAGTGCTGGTATTCATTTGCTTAATCCACCTGGGCCTCATTTCTCTTTCTTCTGATTCCCTCACAGATTCCAACTCACCAGTCACTCTGATGAGATCCCTCCTCCCTCTAATATTGCATATGTCCCATATTTTAAGATGTGCCAGAAATAACTTATCCCATACTAAGAAACAGGAGTTCCAAACTCAAATGCTCCCTTGTAACAGGTAAAGGAATTCTGCAAACCATGGTCAACCAGTGGCCTTTTCAGTCTAAGGATGTTCAAATGCAAAACAGTTACAAAATGGTTCAGAGGGCTGCATTAGGAGCCAACAGTTTTCAGCTGAGGCTGGGGGTTTGGTCTAACAGAACGCCAGAGAAGGCCTAAATGGTCTTGGAAGAAATCCCTAAAATGAGAAGATAAATCAAGAGATTCCTAAAGATAAGTCAAGTGGGGTGGCCAGCTACCTGTGGTAGAAACCTCTAGTGCTCAGAGTTGACCTTTCCTTGAATTTTTTGTTTCTCAAACAAGTCAGACATTAAGAGCTCTTCTCAATGATCTTTCTTTTATCAATGTCATTTCACCTTTTATAAAAGTGTGTACTTGGGGCGCCTGGGTGGCACAGCAGTTAAGCATCTGCCTTCGGCTCAGGGCATGATCCCGGCGTTATGGGATCGAGCCCCACATCAGGCTCTTCCGCTATGAGCCTGCTTCTTCCTCTCCCATTCCCCCTGCTTGTGTTCCCTCTCTCGCTGGCTGTCTCTATCTCTGTCAAATAAATAAATAAAAAATCTAAAAAAAAAAAAAAAAGTGTGTACTTAACAAAAAATTTGGGGTTTTTTGTTTTAAGAAATGCAAAAGATTTAAAATTAAAAGAATAAACTTTCCATAAACTTTATCAATCACTTTGGAGTCTATTACATATAGAATCAGAGTTTCTCCTTGACAATGAAAACATTTGTCAATTTCTTAAATCTTGTTCTTTCTTTGCAGGAGCTCCACAGGCAATCCCCCAAGGAAATTTCCTGACTATAAAACAACGGGGAGCTTACCAAGAGAAGACAGAACACTTCCTGCATTTGAAGTCCAAAGGAAATTGACAGTGACCAGTAAAAAAGTAAAATAGTAATTACCAAGGGAAATACTCTAGAAATACACTAAAAGTTGTTGCTCTGTGAAAACAGGCTTACCAAAATCTGCAAGAAGTTAAAATGTATATGTACATTTAAGAAAGAAGGGGAGGGGAGGAGGGGAGGGGAAGAAAAGATAATTTTAAAAAGGATACCTCACACCCAGACCTCCAGTTAGCTCCATTTGGGAATTTTTTTTTTCATTTTTATATCTCAAGTCATCTAAAGACATGTAATTTAGAATACTTTTGTTTTGTCTCTAAAATGTTATTTTTAAAGAAAAGTAACGGTGAAAAATGTTATTACAGATTTGTTTAAAAGAGATTTCAGGGAATCTCTTCAAAAGCAGTTAGTATTTATTCATCTTGTTTTTCTACACCTGCATTTATATGGTTGTTTAATGAAAAAAAAAGATTACTTTGAGATAAAGCTCTGAATCATCAAGGAAAGGTTTAATTTGAATGATGACATTATATTAAAACTAAAGCAGAAAAGTGGGCACATGCTTTTATCCACATGAACTTGAGAAAGATTTTAGTAGTAAATTGAAGTTTCATAAACAGAATAGCCCATACCCTGGGTGTTCCAGTTAACAGAGGTTTTAAAATAAGCCAAACTGAAAGTAACAATTAAGACTTGATTCACTCTCTGCGAGACTGTAATAAGCAAGAGGCCAAAAAGGAAAACGTGCCAGCTACCATTTTTCCACGGGGAACAGCACCAGGCTAGGGACAGATGACAGACATCACAGATTGGTGGTGGGTAAGAAGATCCTTAAACAAAAGGCTACCACTACCTTTTGGACTCAGGGACTTGGAAGAGGAAGGGGAGAGGGCTAGACATAGAAAAGTATCTAGTCAGAATGGAGAAAAGTATCTTCAAGCTCTGACCTCTTTTGGAGAGGCCTTCAAAGGGAAGTGCCTAGCCAGATTTGCTTAAAAGCAGGCCAACTGGGAGCTGGGTGGGGGTGAGATGGGGGCTCAGTCGTAGAATACAACTTCCTCCAGAGACCACAGTGCTGGCTGTGTGTGCACCAAAGTTAACGTGAGGAGGGCAGCTTCCCCCACCACGAAGCCTGCCCAAGTAAAGCCTCTGTGATTGCCTGTGGCTGGGCCGAACTGCCGTGTGTGGGGTTGGGGGCTGAAGCTGGACTCCACAGAGGGCACAGAGAACTGTACCTTTCCTGCTTCAGCCCAGAAATGACACATTTCAGTTCCTGCTACCTACAATCCATTGGCCAGAGCTAATCCTACCGTTCTGCCCAACTTCAGAGAGGGTGAAGAAACTTCAGTGTGCCTTCCGTGTGATAAGGAAGAGATGGTGAAGGGGAAATCCTGAGCGCCAGGAATGTCCATAGCTGACTTAGTGGCCCCAGCCAGTTATCTGCAGTTTCTGTTCTCATTTCTCTCTTGGCAACTGGTGGGGAGATCAGAGTTCTATGAGTCTGGAACCCTGATTTTAAGACAGAAGGGGCTCTATGGAATTCTTCAGACCAGACTTATCATTTAGAAAGCAGATCCTGCATTTTCGTTCCTGCCTGGCTCCTTGTGCATGCCCTCAATTGGTTAGAACCCGATGAAGAGAGAGAGAGAGAGAGGGAGAGAGAGAGAGTTGAGTGTCTGGCTCCCCCCCACCCATCCACATCCAGCAAAAAATGCAGAGTTAGCTCTGACGGGCAGTGCCCAGGGAAAGGCTGTGCCTTGTGACCGGGAATGAGCAGTTGGCATTTCTGAAAAGAAGCTGAAACGACTTCAAAGCAGACTGTGACGTGTGCCTGCTCAGCTCCCTCCACCCCTACGCTTTCTGCACAGGAAGAACAGAAGTGTTGACACAGAACTCATCCAAACAATCTCCAGATGTATAAGCTCTTTGACAAATTCCCACAAGATACTCCGGAGAAACAACCCATCTTCTGGTCCGATTAGACATGAAGCAGGAAATCATGAAGCACAGATGTGAGTGTGTTGCGTTGATGAGAAGGCCCTTTGCTGCAAGAGATACCTGCATGAATCAATCGGATGGAAATGATTTCGTACTTGTGAACAGCACATTGGGAACAACGGCATCACATGGGGTTCCTACGAAGCCGTACTCCCTCTCTCTATCTTTCTCTAAACTCTTGCTTGCTTTGAATTCTTCATTTCCCGTTTTTGACAGCAGGAGATAGCCAAATGTTTGAGGCATAGAGGAGAAACAAAACATTTCCCATGTCAGGAGGGAGTGCTGCAATTGGAAGAAAACATTGACTGCAGTAACTTAATTCTGTTCAAGGACTTATGTTCCTTTGGAAAAAACTTTGCTTTCTGTTACACAAAATATTAGGATTGCAACTATGTAAGAACCAAAATCTGTATGTAGAAAAATCCCTAGTGGCTATGTTAGCCGACATATTAACAGATGTTGGGACGCCTGGGTGGCGCAGTCATTAAGCGTCTGCCTTCGGCCCAGGGCGTGATACCGGAGTTCTGGGATCGAGCCCCATGTCAGGCTCCTCCGCTGGGAGCCTGCTTCTTCCTCTCCCGCTCCCCCTGCTTGTGTTCCCTCTCTCGCTGGCTGTATCTCTCTGTGTCAAATAAATAAATAAAATCTTAAAAAAAAAAACAAAAACAGATGTTGTCTTTGGATGATGAGATTTCAAGAGGCTTTCCCAGGTAATTGTGCCAAATCCCTTAGAGTAATTCACACATCCCTCTGTTGCGGACCCAGGGATTCTGTGAACTGCCTTCCCCACCCGCCACGTGGGTAGCTAGTTTCCTTGTCACTTCTCCAGTCTGATAGCTAAAGATTTTCTGTCCTCTTTTCACAGATGGACTCAGTTACAGTTCTACCTTTAAGCCTTGTCTACTGTTCCCCAGCAGGCATTAAATTCCAAGCCCCAGGCCTTAGGGCCACCTCCAAGGCTGATATCATGTCTGGGAAATGAGTTTCTCTTCAAGCTTCCCCTTTGGTCTTGAATTCTCTCTCTCTCTACCCCCTTGTTCAGCTATTTGAGGTATAATTGACAAATAAAAATATAATGTATTTATAGTACACAACATAATTATCTGATCAACAGTGTATAAGGGGTCCCTTTTCTCCACAATCCTGCCAGCATTTGTTATTTCTTGTCTTTTTCATAACAAGCATCCTAACTGGTCTGAGATATTATCTCGTTTTGGTTTTGATTTGCGTGTCCCTGATGGTTAGTGATGTTGAGCACCTTTTCATGTACCTGCTGGCTGTCTGTGGGTCTTTGTAAAAGTATCTATTCAGATCCTTTGCCCACCTTTTAATTAGGTGACTTGCTTTTTTCTTTTTTTCTTTTTTTTTTTTTTGCTATTGAGTTGTTTATTAGATATGTGGTTTGCAAATATTTTCTCCCAGTCCATAGTTTGCCTTTTCATTTTGTTGATGGCTTCCTTTGCTGTGCAGAAGTATTTTATAGTTTAATGTAGTCCCACTTGTTCATTTTTACTATTTTTGACCTCTGCCTTTGGTTTTGGTGTCAATTCAAAAAAAAAAAATCATTACTAAGACCAATATCAGGATTATCCTCTATGTATTTTTCTAAAAGTTTTAAGTTTTCAGGTCTTAAATTCAAGTTTTTAATCTATTTTGAATTGATTTTTATGTATGGTATCAGGTTAAATGAGGTCATAAACATAGGAGCTCTAATCTGATAGGATTAGTGTCTGTATAAGAAGAGATTCCACACAGCTCACTGTCTATCCTCTCTCCCACCTCATGCATGCACTAAGGAAAGACCACATGAGGACATAGCAAGAGGTGGCCATCTGCAAGCCAGAAAGACAGCTCTCTTCAGGAACCAAATTGACCCACACCTTGAACTTGGACTTCCCAGACTTCAGAATTGTGAGAAAATAAATTTCTGTTATTTAAGTCACCCAGTCTACAATATTTGGTTTTGGCAGCCCAAGCAGAAAAAGTCAATTTGTTTTTACCTATTTTTCTTCTTCCTAAGTTTTCTTTTCTTTTCTTCTTTTTCTTTTTTTTTTTTAAGATTTTATCTATTTATTTAAGAGACAGAGAGAGAAAAAGCATGAGTGGAGGGCAGGGTGCGGAGGGAGAGGGAGAAGCGGACTCCCAACCAAGCACGGAGCCTGACACAGGGCTCGATCCCAGGATCCCAGCCAGGATCATGACCTGAGCTAAAGGCAGACGCTTAACCGACTAAGCCACCCAGGTATCCCCATTTTTTCTTCTTCCTAAGTTTTCTTCACCCCTTTCTGTAGGGGTTCTTAGTTCTGTTCATTAAACATTTCTGACTCTCTGTCTTCTGAGCATATAAAGAATTGCATGATTTTATCTCCTTTGAAGTTAGGCATGACCTTGAGACTATATGTGGCCACTGAAAAGAGCCCAGCCATGATACACCTCATTCTCTTCCCCAGTGGGGGTGATCATGGAAGCACATGTTGTTGACACAGTTTCCATCGTCTAGGGTCATTGAGTGGCTATGATCAGTAGAGACTTTCTACTCAGTGGCCATCGATAGAGAAATAGATCTATTACTGGGGGGGGGGTGGTTATTCATTATTGAAGCATAGCCTAGACTGTTCTGCTTGATATAGCTTCTAAGTCAGAAATATATATATCTTAAATATATATATATATATATATATCTTTTAAAATTTAAGCAACATGTTCTTTTGAAAAACTTAGACTGTACTTTGAACAAATTAAGTCATGTCATTTATCATCTACCTTGGGGGATCAATGAGCACCAGACTGTCTCCCCAGCCCAAATACTCGTTACTCTATTCTTCGATTATTGCTAATTTTTTCTTTGATCACAGGTATTTCTATCTCCATTTATTCTCTTGCGAAATGGCTATACTCCTAAGAAGAATAACTCGTTATAAACTTTTTCACCAGGATTAGCTTAGCATGAGTACATTCTGGGCTCCTTTACAGCTAGATTACTGAATTCTTGGTGGTTACAGAGACAGGCAAGGTCATTGGGTAGGTAGCTTAAATAGGAGGATTTGGGACAATAAGGATATGAATATTCTGGGAATAAAAAAGTGAAAGGTGATTTAAAAAGAAGAAAACCAGAATGCCTTCACAACGTTAAGAAAGATTCCAAAATCTGTACAAAAGAATGCACTGAATGCTTTTGTCTATGGAAAATTACTAGTCCTAATTATCCATCTTGCAAATCAGAAAAGTCCAGAGGAAGAAACAGGGCATGAGATGTGCCAATTATAAGGAAGCAGCCAAACAGCAGTGGGAAGACAGAAAAGGCTTCTCTGTGTCACAAGGTACGGTTACAGGATCCGCCTCAGAAACACAACACAACTTTCCTCTGAACTCAGCATTCCTTGTCTCACCTAATGTATGAATAAAACATCGGGTAATATTTCCAGAACAATAACCTGTTATAACAATGACATCAGTGAAGGAAATGGGGAAGGCAGGGAGCTTCAGGCAGTTATCCTGTGAATGCCGGAACACAAACTTTTCCATTCAATGTAAATGCCCCACATAAAAATGTTCTGTTCGCAGTAACTACTCTGTGTTGCGGCTTCTGTGAATCAAGCTTGGGTTATTAAATGCGTAAGAATAGACAACACTGTGTCTTGCTAATTACCATCTCTTCCAGTTGGCATGGAGCCTGGGTGGGAAAAAATACAATTTGCAGCTCCCTATTAAAAGCGCATCTCCCACAAATGTTCTCTGAAATATACTATTTTCTTCTTTATTTCTAAAACATATAAAAAAAAATGCCAAGATACTCTCGCCTCTCCCTGCTTCTGCTGACAGGAGTCTATATTCATTCCTTTGGAGAGATACTCACAGTTGCCGAATTAGAGAGCCAAATAGACCCTAAAAATGACAATGTTAGAAAAATCCCAAGACTGAATGAGTTCAGTTCTTCTCCTCCCTCCGGTTTCTCCCTTTTTCTTACTCAGCTGCTCCCCAGACATTATTTCTTTGACTTCTTTGTGACTTCCAGGGCGAGAGCCCTCCACTTTCTCTCTGAGTCACCCCCTCCTGTCATCATGTCCTTCCCTCTCCATCTAAAACTGGAGGGTCAGTCACCCTAAGCAGAATTTAACCAATATCCCCAATGCCTTTTTTTTTTTTTGCCACTATCTTTCTATTGTGCTCCTTTAATGTATCAGGTAGAGTGCTTTCTGATTTCAAAAGCAAAACACCTACGCAAAATGACATAAGCAATAAAGTAATTTTGCCACATAACAAGAAGACCACCAGTTCAATTATGTTGTCAAGGACCAAGTTCTGTCTTTCAACCCTGCAGCTTTCTATCTCACCTTGTCTTTGGACTAGTTCACCAACCACCACCTGCAGGCAAGACAGCATCCCAAGGTGGAAAATAGACCATCTCTTCTTACTATCTCTTCTTAGAAGCAAGAAAACATTTCCCTGTCTATGGAACCCCCTCATTGCCTGGAATTGTATGACATACTCACACCCTTGTGCAAATCAGTCATTGATAAGGGGACCATTGTGGTTGGCTTTGACGAATCAGGGCCAGCCTCCCTAGATAGTGGGTGGGCCAGTGACCCTCGAAGAACATGTCTAATCTGAGGAAGAGTGGTGACCGAAACAAAAACAGGCTTCTGTCAATAAGGAAGAATATGGTGTGAATATGATGTAAGCGGTCAATCATGTTTGAATTTTAGTGCAACCCTACCATCCACCTTTCCTTCAGCCTGACCGCTAGGCTCTGCTGGCACTTCTAAGGGACTCTCACTAAGTGACAATTTGACAATTAGGACGTTAATACCTCCTGACAGTTCACCCAGTCACGTCTTCCCAGAGGGAAAGGGATATTTTAATCTTCTACCTTGCTCCATCCCTTCATGCATCTCCTCTCACTGCCTGAAAATTACAAGGAAAACTGGTGATAATCAGACAAGAGCTCTGTGAATTTTCTAAATCAATTCTACAAGCATCTGCCCCAAGCTGTCTCTTCTTCCTTTCTGTGATGGTGGGAAAAAATTTCTCCTCATCCGACACGCAGTAAATCACTTTTACCTCTATTATGGACCCTGTCCTTTCTCTCTTTTCCAGGATCCTTCTGCCAGCAGACCCCCTCTCTATTCTATTGTCAACCTCTCCTTTACCACTAATTTAACCCTAATAAAATGTGATTCTATCAGCTGGCTCAACTCCAGTCAAAAAATTTTTTAAGAAAAAAATCCCTCCTTTACCCTACATGCTCATCCACTTTCATGCTACCTCTGTTCTCCCTTCACAGGCAAATTTCTTGAAAGACTAGTTTCCTGTCTCCTCCTCCTTGCCTCCACTCACACCCCAGACCATTAACTCTGCAATTTACTCCCATGGCTCACTAAAGTACTCTGCACATGCTCACGAATGACCCCCTCATCCCTTCATTCAGGCCACCTTTCAGGCTGTCTCCTACCTGACCTCTTGGTGGCACTGGGCACGCTAGTGTTCACTCCTTCCTCATCGAAATGCTCTGCTTTGGTATTTCATGGCACTACCTGCTTCTCAAGCTGTTCCTTCACCCTCTGCCCATCCACTTGAACAGAATGTTCATCTTATAATGTTACCCTGAGCAATTCTTATGCCCTCTTTCTCCCTTGCCCCTCCCTGCTTTCTCCCAACTTCCAGCACTGATGAATTTTTTGTTTCTCGAGTATACCAGGCTTGTTATGGCTTGCTTGACTTGCCTGACACTCTCCTCCATCCTTAGCCCTTGTCTCATGCTGACTCTTACTTCAAATGTCCCCTAGGTCCCATGTCTTCTGGATGTCCTCCCTCACTCCACACCTTGCACATATACACACTGAGATGGTCACATCACTGGCTGCAAAAGCACCACATAGGACTGCTCCTTCTGTAATGCTTGGATCATTTCTCTTCCTCACGAGGCAACATCAGCAAGAGCAAAGTCCTTGCTCACCGGGACCTCCCCAGAAGTTCCCACTGGGTTGGGCAATTCAGAGGACGTGTCCAATGAGTGAGTGAATTTCCCTTCACCTTTTCTTTGATTTTTCTCCTGCCTCCTTTCCATCCCTCAAATCCACATACTCAGTTGTCTTATGTGGGTCCTACCCAAATATTTCTTAGAAATGTTCCTTCCATCAAATCTGGTTTCCTTTTCATTCCCAGACCAGGTTGGCACTAACATCACTAGAGATCTTTTTCCAAACATGGTTTCCTGGTCCTGTTTGTAGACCTACCAAATCAGAGCCTCCAGGAAGTTAGATTGTTAACATATCCCAGGTGATTTTGATAATTACCTAGTATGGCAAATCCCTACTATATATAATCCCAGGAAGGTCCAGCTTCTACATGAGTGTTTCTGAATATTGAATTGCTCAATCAGACTGACTAATCCCAACCAATATATTAATGAATTTGTATGATACGCTTCCTAGGGTCTAAAAAACATGGTGCCATATTCTAATGAAAGCCACTGTCTCCAAAAGCCCCTGTAAGCTCTGAATGTAATGGAGAGATTTTTGGAAAGATTAGTGAGAGACAGTCCACTCAGTAACATTGACCTGAGCAACTCCAGTGTCTTCATTTCTGAGCCAATCAGTCGGAAGCAGAGATACATAAGGCATGGGGTTTGCGGCCCAGGGAAAAGAGCTGCATGCATGCAAGCAGGTGTGCTGTAAGGTAAAAAGGCTAAAAGAAGTAAAAAACAGCCATGGAACACAGAAGTGCTATTGGGGCTGAGCCTTGAAAAGTTGGTAGTATTTAACATATGGATTTGGGGTAAAAAGTATTCCAAGCAATGAAAAGGACATGAGCTAAAGTCAGAGTGGTTGAGGAACATGTTCAGGAAAGAGGAAGGGAGAAGGGTACGAGTGTGATGTCAAGCTGGAACATGAGGAAAGGAGTGGAAGTGAGATGAAGTGGAGAATATGAGGGATGAGAATGAGGCTAACTAGATGGAGTTAGATCAGGGTTAGCCTTGAATTCTGTACCAAGGACTTAATTATACGAGTGTAATGGGGAAACATTTAATTATACGAGTGTAATGGGGAAACATTTAAGTTAGGTGTTTGGGAAGGGGAGGGATAAGTGAGGGACTATCATAACTAGATATCGTTTTACTTGAAAAAACATGCTGAGCGCCAAATACATACAAAACTACTCTAGGTAAATAAGACAAAATGCCTGTTACGTTACAGTTTGTATGGGGCAACTCTGGTTTGAAAGAGGTAAACACTAGGATTACTTAGCACGTCATTGCAATGGCTTACCTATCAGACCGTCAAGGTCTGAATTAGGGCTGGGAAAACAGGTAGGAAAATGAGATAAAGGATTGGTATTTTAAGAATTCTTAGAGAGGGTTGCAATCAGTCGAAACCAAACTGTTCAATGTTTCCTTAAAGGGGATATTTGAATTGATTATCATAGAATTTAACTATTGGTCTTCTGAGCCAGAGAATATTAGTCTGGGTGGTAATAGATATGGTAACAAGGTTATAAAATGAGTCAAGTTTACAAAAATAAAAAGCACTTTGCCTTTCTCTTTAGAAGTTATGGGACTTTTTCATTTTTTAGGCTGTTGTAATGGATGTGTACTAAGGCACCTAGGAATAAAAATGCTTATCGTAGTCTAGTTTTTACACTAGGTAGATGATTTTTGCAATGAACAATGAAAGAATTTCTTTCATTATTATATTCTCTAATCCTTAGAGTGAAAGACATCACACATACATACACAAAATATGAAATACGGGTCATTTTTAAAGATCTAACTTTAAGCAGAGATGTTAATCACTTGTAACTAAATTGTTTCAGCAAATCTGATCACTACTCTGGTACTAATATCTCCCTCAATCTCAGTACTAATATCTCCCTCAATCTCAGTACTAATATCTCCCTCAATCTCAGTACTAATATCTCCCTCAATCTCAGTACTAATATCTCCCTCAATCTCAGTACTAATATCTCCCTCAATCTCAGTACTAATATCTCCCTCAATCTCAGTACTAATATCTCCCTCAATCTCAGTACTAATATCTCCCTCAATCTCAGTACTAATATCTCCCTCAATCTCAGTACTAATATCTCCCTCAATCTCAGTACTAATATCTCCCTCAATCTCAGTACTAATATCTCCCTCAATCTCAGTACTAATATCTCCCTCAATCTCAGTACTAATATCTCCCTCAATCTCAGTACTAATATCTCCCTCAATCTCAGTACTAATATCTCCCTCAATCTCAGTACTAATATCTCCCTCAATCTCAGTACTAATATCTCCCTCAATCTCAGTACTAATATCTCCCTCAATCTCAGTACTAATATCTCCCTCAATCTCAGTACTAATATCTCCCTCAATCTCAGTACTAATATCTCCCTCAATCTCAGTACTAATATCTCCCTCAATCTCAGTACTAATATCTCCCTCAATCTCAGTACTAATATCTCCCTCAATCTCAGTACTAATATCTCCCTCAATCTCAGTACTAATATCTCCCTCAATCTCAGTACTAATATCTCCCTCAATCTCAGTACTAATATCTCCCTCAATCTCAGTACTAATATCTCCCTCAATCTCAGTACTAATATCTCCCTCAATCTCAGTACTAATATCTCCCTCAATCTCAGTACTAATATCTCCCTCAATCTCAGTACTAATATCTCCCTCAATCTCAGTACTAATATCTCCCTCAATCTCAGTACTAATATCTCCCTCAATCTCAGTACTAATATCTCCCTCAATCTCAGTACTAATATCTCCCTCAATCTCAGTACTAATATCTCCCTCAATCTCAGTACTAATATCTCCCTCAATCTCAGTACTAATACCTCCCTCAATCTCAGTACTAATATCTCCCTCAATCTCAGTAGAATATTAGTCATGAACCTGAATAACCTGACTTGAGCATACTTTTAATTTACACTTTTTAAATGTTTGAGCCAAAATGCAAAGGCAGAAGTGTACAAGATTTCCTGGACATAAGTGAGAAAGATGAGAACCATCACAAAACCCTGTGTAAGGCTGGTTTCACACCCAAATACAAACCCGTCATGTAATCAATCCATGCTGATGTGTTAGTAGGTACACTGCCCTGGGTGAGACTCTCATTCAGCAATACTTACAATGAGCAGAAAGCCAGTGACTCTCCCTGAAGTCTTCACTTTAGCTCAACACACATCTGTTGAGTGTCTCTTCTGCTCAAGCATAGAACACCCTTCCCAACAATTTTAATAACAAAATCCATTGTGGGTTTGATTAAAAGTTCCAGTTACTCTCTTGAAGAAAAATTAGCATGACTCAACATTATTCCAAACACTCATCTAATTCACTTGTTTCCCCTAAACAAGCTGGTTAAGAATGGAGGCATATCTGTTTGAACACAAGATAACCCAACATGTTCTAATCACTCCTTCAGAAGCACATGAGCTTACTAAAATGGTCTTACAAAAGAGTATTCCCAGAACAGTGCTCCCAGAACAGTGTAAACAGATCCCAGAGAACAATCTGGATTTTTCAGAAAGACATGGTTATTTAAACTGAATGATCATATGAGGTAGGTACTATTTTTGTTCCCATGTTATTGATGAGGAAACCAATGCAAGGAGAGTTAAATATCTATCCCAAGGTCAGGACTTGCTTACTTTACACAAGATGTGTCACCTTGAGCACATCATGTAGCCCCCTTATCTTTACATGCATTGTGTATAAAAAAAAATGTGACAGAGTCCCAACCAAATAAAGGAGTAAGAAAGTCTTCACAGAGAAGTCAACAGCCCTCTCCCTGCCATTCAAGTCAGTGCAGAAGATTCAGACACCTATGGGAGGGAAGAGCACAACTTGGAAAGCACATTCCACTAATCTCTGAAAGACATCAGCAGCCCCCTATCCCTGTTACTATACAGCTGGCTGAGGTTGGCTCAGAATTCTTGACTGTAACTGCTGTGAGCATAGAGTCTTATTTCTTTAAAACAGAGAGTTGTGTGGCTTTGAATGAGAGATGCAATCTAACTTCTAATTAACAAAGCAAGACTTGCTTGCATTGCTAGGGACCCAGGAGAACAAACAGAATGAATTTGCATATTGATTGGATGAGTGCAACTCCACCAAATGGGAAGGGAAATGAATTCCCAAAAGAGGAATGACACAGGAAGAGGGCAAACCCATTTTTTAAATCCTCAAAACTCAATGCATGACTTTGGTCAATGCTAACCGATTCAGGAGACACAGGAATCACAGCCAACACACTCAAAGGAGCAGGCACTGGGGGTGGTCAAACAACCAGAAGAAGAGTCTCAGAGGACTATAAGAAACCACCACCACGGGGGCGGGTGGGGGGAGGCGGGGAAATGAGGACGAGGATCTTACCAGTCCTGGAGGCTGCTGAAGTCGAGTTCGGTTGTCCTTTCCCCTTCCCAATGTGCAGAAGATATCAGGAGCCATTTTACCTGCAGAGATCACACCACAAAAAATGAAACACACAGGAGGAAAACATTTTAAGGAGATTTTGTGTTAAGTACTTGCTGTCGTGGGAGGTGGGGAAGAAAAAGTAATAAAGAGGGAAATGAGCTAATAAATACAAGTAAGGTTGAGGGACATTCTCCAGGAAATCTTTGGCTCACAAAATGCATCTAGGTATTAAGAAAAACACCTAAAATACGTAACCGATTTGGTAGCCCACACAGTGCGTATGGCTTTATGTGCCCTCAGATCATCTCTTGGTTGGCAAGCCCTTTCAATTTCTTCAGGACTCACCTGAGATCTTACTTCCTTAGAAAACTGAAAGTACCCTGGGTGGAATTCAAAACAAGCACTGTACACAGAGATCAAGGAGAGACAGAAAGAGGCAGAGCATTCCAGATTGGTGGGTGGCAGGTTTAATAAGAAAGGGAATTTACGGGGTTTATCTTCGTTGGCCACAAGATGAGTAGATCTCTGCACCTGTCACCAGAGTGTTAAGAGCTTATATAAAGGCCTTAGCTGGGCTCACTCACGTATACTGACCAGATGGCTCATGTCCAACTCTTGGGTCAACCAGCCTTCACGTCCTCTTGACAACCTCTCCATCATGGACTTTCCCCGACACTCCCCCTCGAGACTAAGGGCATCCACCTGTCTTTGGTTTCTCTATCAACCTCTTTGTAGTCTAGGCTTGCCCGTGTTTGATTCTGTGGCTATCAGCCCCAATTCCTTGTGAGCTCCTTCAGAGCCAAGCCTTGCCTTAGAAACGTCTGATTCCTCAGTGCATGCATGTCGCGTTGCTTCTCACACAGCATGAGCTCAACGACTGTTTGTGGATTATGGAGGTAATTTCTATTAAAAATACATTATTTAGGACAAGAAATGAGTGAAATTAGAGAACCCGTATTTTCCTGGGGAATTTGTGTTTTAAGAAATAAAGGAGATTTTGGGTTTCTGTTTCTAACATTTTAGTTTGGCAATGTGACAGTATCTGATGGTAGCCAACAGCATAAACCCAAATGTAGCCCACTGATTAAGATGCTAAAATACTCACCTGAAATTGCAGTGGAATTAGAATTTCTTCTTTAAAAATGGCTGGAATAATTGAAAAACTGCATAAGATGAATCTGATGTGGTCAGGAAATAAGAGTCTTAAAACTGCCTTATTAAGCACCACTGAATTTTAAATAGTTTAAACATTAACTCCTTGCAGCAGGGGGTCTCCAAAGCAAGAGCTCTTGTAATGCTAATTGCTAAAATACTCCTAATTTGTTTCTTAGGGTTTGAATCAGCTCTTAATTGCTGCTCTATCTTTGATCAAGGCGAAGGAAAAAAATCATTAATGTTAAATTCATTCAGTATTCCCAGCGCCCAACAAAGGGCATATATGTTAGTTTTTTCAAGCGTGACCAAAAATTGGAAAGCCGGGGAGCTGGCAGAGATTTTAGTTGACAACAAATATAAAGATTCAAGTGTCTCTTCCAACTGTAACTCTTAGCGAATAAGGTTCTCAGTCTGGTATCTACTTATCGCTCACTTTAGCTTTGCAGAAGTTACAGTATTTTTACTCTCTTGAATACTGAAAATATTTCAAGACTATTACATATTTTCATTTCAGTAGCTTGGATATGTTCACTCATATCATTTAAAAAGACACAAATCATAAATAAACTACATCGGGATTAACCGAAATTTTTCCCAAAATAAAAACAGCATGGGTTTCCTCAAAGACTATGATTACTTTTACCACAATTCTTCATTTAAGGTCAGGAAAATATTTTTGAAATATATTCAAACTAGCAGGTAAATGCATCAGAAAAAAAATAAGTCACATAAATAAAAAGTGAAGGAAAAACCATGCTAGCAAAGACAGTACATGAGATTATAACACAAATCCACTAGAAGCCAGAACAGCTACAAGAAAAATAAGGATGAAAAGAGCAGAGCAGTTAGCAGTGAACGCTAAAAGGAATTCTAGCTCTGTTTTTTAGGAAAAGGATTCCGTGTTTCTCTGAAAATACAATAATTTCACTCACACTCAAACAATCTCAAGTACTGATATAAGGTGAAGACATTGGTGGTGGACTACTGGTTGCCCCTCCAGCATCCATCATCCAGTTCTTTCTCGTGGGGCATCTACCCTCTTCTGTGTATAGGCTCAAGGAAGATGGCCCAATCCCCAGTCCAAGGGTAAATCCAGATCAATCTTAGCCTTCCATAGCAATCCTGTTCCCTTTGCCAGCGATTCCTTTATGGGAGGACATATGCTCATCAGTTGATCCAGGAAAGACAGTTCCTCTTCTTTTCTTGGAAGCTGTCATGTCAGGATCTCACGCATGGAACTGAGGCCACCATCTTGCAACACCGAGATGGAGGCGCTTGAAGAGCAGAGCAGAATAGACCAACAAAAGGACCTGCATCCTCAATGACTGTAAGGAGCTCCTCAGTTAACAAACCCTAGGGTTACCTTACCTTGGATTCTTTGTTCTATGAGATGTTAAATTTCCTTTAAATGCTTAAATTATCTGGACCTGAATTTGTCTGTTTCTGGCAGCTAGAGACCTACCAACTCATACAATATGTGAAAGAGGCTGTAGGCTAGAGTCCCAAGACCCTGTCAGGCCTACTCAGTTCATCAAAAATGAGAAAGTCCCTTAGACATTCACTTGTCTGAAAAGCTGTGGAGTCTTTACGGTGCCTCTCTTTGCCAATTACAAATAAGATAAACAATGAGCTCTCAGAACTGAAGAGGCTTTGGGGGATGTGAAGGGGGAGCTGGTCTTCTCCACGTGTCTGAGCTCCACCTCCTTCCCAGCATGTCTTCCAACTTTTCCTCTCCTCTGTTTGACTTCTGAACATTTCCTGTACTTGGAACACACACTTAGGGACTCTGCCACTTACCAGCTGTGGAATTCTGGGCAAACTACATAATTTCTCTTGGCTTTGATTTTCTCCTTTACAAAATGGGAGAAATAGTAGTACCTAACATGTGAAGTTATTAAGAGTATTGAATTTTGTAATATAAGCAAAAGTGTTTCTCAGAATAATGCTTGGTAGCTTCTGTGAACTATCACCATCATCACCATCATCATCATCATTATTATTATTAATTCAACTTTCCCCTTGAGTAGGATGGCACTGTTTACCTCCATATTAGCAATAGCATTAAGGTCTGTGATAAGAATACACAGGTATTCCTCGCTCTTCAAAGTTTATGCTATGTCACTTTGCTCTTATGAAAGACTTACGTTAGCACCTGTCATTGCTAACCAAAAGAAATCCAAAAATGAATTTTTGCTTTTATGAAAACAACAACAACAACAACAAAAAGGCAAAACCAGCACTCAGCATTTATTCCGGGGAGCTATTACAGAAACAGCACATATCCCAAACAGCAAGAGTGGCCCTGCCAAGCTTTGTCCCCGGAAACTATACCCAGCATTTCAGCATCCAGCTGCCAGAGCTTTGAACTGTCTTTGAGCATCTGTGCTTTATCTCAATTTATTTTGTGTATCTGTTAGCAAGATGTGTCCTAAGGTATCAGAAAAGCTTAAGAGAGCATATTTTCGGGATCCAAGAATGCTCAACATTTTTTCCATATTAATTAATGGTAAGTGCTTCTTCACTTTACACCATTTCGACTTATAAAAGCTTTCATAGAAACGCTCTCCTTTCGGATAATGGTGGAAATCCGTATTTTTCCTGACCAAGGCAGATGAACATCATTATACAGATAATGTATTTTTATTTATTTTAACGCGTTTTCAAAAGTGTTCAGGATAGCTATGCTCATGCTTACACTATGAAAATAAATACTTTACTCACAGAAGCATGCATTTAGAAACAGCAGGCAGAAAAAACATAATTTGGGAAAATATCTTAAGCATTTTCCCAACTGGGTTGAAAAGACTAATGCCACAGTCATACACACACACACACACACACACACACACACACACAAAAAATATCTCCATTGCCAAATAAGGAGGAAAAACATTAGGTTAAATGGCATTAAATAGCCTCATAATCAGGTCTGCAGATTCAATAAACCAAACTTGTATTTGTAGCAGCACATTCAACTGTTCTGTTCAGTCACCATTGAATTCAAAATAAAGTAGATAAGGGAGTATTGGAATCTACAGTCAATTAATGCATCTTAAAATATCCATATACTTTTTTGGGGGGAAATTTTTAAATCAATGTCATGAAGTCCACTCTTCAATTGTCAGGTTAGTAGAAGTTCAGGGAATTTAGACGCATATATATTTTATGCATATGGGAGCTTTTCAAACCTATAGTAAGAGGTAAAATGTATTAGATTTTATTCGGAGCCGATGAGAATCTAGAATTTTTGGTTGATATCATGAGGTAATTTATCAAATAACCAAGGCCAGAAACCCAGATATTAGACCCCAGAATGTTACCCTATATATAAAGTTGCCATAAAATTGACTAAAAGTTTAGGCCACAGAGATATAAATAAATTATTAAATAATAAATAAATGAAGAAGGAACAAATCTTCCTTCGAGAAGAATTCCAAATAATACCTGAAGCCACACTCTCCCCCTCCAGGAAGTGGAACTTAATTTCCCTTTCCTGAGTGTAGACTGGACTTACTGACTCACTTCAAAAGAACCGACTGTATCACAAGGAAAGAATAGTAAATTAACAGTGGAAAACCTAGCAGGAACCACTGTAGCCATGTGTTTGAGGGTAACATCCCGAGTCCTAAATCCCGTGATACTCATGTAGCCTGATACAATGTGATGAGAAGGGTATTTCACCTCTGTCATACTCTTCTCGAAACCCACTACACCAGGTTCATCATGAGAAAAATGTAAGACACACACAAATCAATGGACATTCTACAAAATGCATAAGAACCGTTCTTGCAGGGGCACCTGGGTGGCTCAGTGGGTTAAGCATCTGCCTTCGGCTCAGGTCATGATCCCGGGGTCCTGGGATCGAGCCCCACATCGGGCTTCCTGCTCAGCGGGAAGCCTGCTTCTCCCTTTCCCATTCCCCATGCTTGTGTTCCCTCTCTTGCTGCCTCTCTCTCCGTCAAATAAATAAATAAAAATCTTAAACAAAAAAAAAACCACAGAAGTGTTCTTGTAAGCCATCAAGGTTTAAATTGACGGTTTGTTGTCAATTGCTTCCCATGAAATTAGAAGCAAGATTGAAACAGATGAAGGAGGCATCGTGATAAAACGCAGTGTACTAAACCTCCCCTGGATTCTGAGCCAGGAAAAAGTGTTTGCGGAAAAACTGGTGGAAGCCAAAGAAAATCAAGCCTTTAGTTAATGGTATGGTACCTCTTTTACCATATGTATGGTTATATGACATGTTACTCTTAGAAGAACTTGGGTAAATGATACACCAGAATCCTCTGTGTTTGCAACTTTTCTGTAAGCCTAAAATGAGTCCAAATAAGAAATTTATTTTAAAAAATTGACAAGGGACAAGACAAACCTAACTGAACTATCCCAGAAGCTGACATGTATAAATTCCTGTTAATATCCCCATTCCATAGATGAGAAATCAGAGGAAAAATAGATTATATAAATTACCTAAGGTTATAAAAGGAATAAAAGTAAGAGAATCTAAATAAGAATATAGGTAACTTAACTCAAGAGTTCTAACTTCCAGTTGTTCCTTAAATTATTTAGAATTTCTTTTCTGGAGCACCTGGGTGGCTCAGATGGTTAAGTGTCTGCCTTTGGCTCAGGTCATGATCCCGAGGTCCTGGGATTGAGCCCCACATCAGCCTCCCTGCTCAGTGGGGAGTCTGCTTCTCCCTCTCCCTCTGCTGCTCCCCCTGCTTGTGCTCTCTCTGTCTCTTGCTGTCTCACTCTGTCAAATTAAAAAAAAAAAACAAATCTTAAAAAAAAAAAGGATTTCTTGTCTATACATCTTTTCCCTTTTTTCGATCTTAAAGTTTAAATACTCAGGCTTATGGATCGGGTAGTTCAAATACAGAGCTTTTCTGAGACACAACTGTTGTTATTGCTCGCTGTCTGTAATTTCACTTTTGAATCATAACATGTCCCAGATTTATATTTGTATATTTCTAGATCAAGCTAAAACTATTACATCTGTTATGCCACCCACTGGATACTGTGTTGCTTTCCTCAAAGAGTATCTGTAAGGATTAAAAAACGTAACCACGACAAAGTTCCGGTGACTGGCATAGGGCCTATGATCAGTCAGTGTTGGTCTCTTTATTGTTATTATTATTTTTTTTTATTGCTAATTTTCTCAGCTCTGATTCTAGTTCATTAATATTCCTTTTAGCTGTGCCTACTCTGACATTTAATCTGCCCACTGAGTTTTTAATTTTAATGACTGTTTTTTTCCATAATTTATCTTTCATTCTTTCTAAAACCTAACTGTGTACGATGTATTGCTTTATACCCACATGCATTTCATACTTATTTTTCTATCTAAGTCATTTTAAATATGTGTCATAATTTGTCTCATTTCATAGTCTTTTCAGTTCCTGGAAGAGACATCTCTCTCTCGCTCTCTTTTATTTTTTGCTATCTGATAAAAAAAATAATAGAGTGTTTTTACATGGTTTCTAATTTTTATTTTGCCCTTATTTTAAGGGACACTTATTTTTCTCTGTAGTGCCAGGGTTACTGAATTGTACCTCTGAAGAAGTTTTCATCTTATTTCTACTTCTTGTCCCAGTAGAATCTCTGCTCTGAGTCTGATTTTTTATGTTAATCTTTTATTCTGAGATTTCTTCAACACAAAGGTAATTAAAATTCAGACTCCAAATCTATGAGTCATAGATTTTATATTTCAAGGGAGACTTATTTTTCCCCCATACTGATCTATACCTCAGATAAGCTTTCCTGTGGCCTTCCAGAGTGAATACATGGCTTGTCTTTTTCAAAGTTCTACTTTCCTTAGAACTGCACCCATCAAATTTATGCAGGAGCTTCAATTTCAATATTTAACCCATACGCACTCAAGACACTGTCTCCTCCAACTACGTTCTTCTTTCTCAACCTTGGTCTGGATATTTAGGAGTTTTGTGGTTCCACGTGAATTTTAGGATTTTTTTTTCTATTTCAGTAAAAAAAAAAAAATACCATTGGGATTTGGATAGGGATTGCATTGAATCTATAAAGTAATTAAAACAGTATGGTACTGGAATAAAGAGAGACATAGAGACAAATAGAACAGAATAGAGAGCCCAGAATAAACCCACACACATACAGTCAATTAATCTTCAATAAGGGTGTCAAGAATACACAACAGGAAATGATAGTATTTTTAACAAACAGTGCTGAGAAAACTGAATATCCAGACACAAAAGAGTAAAATTGGACCCATGTCTTCCACCATACACAAAAAATGAACTCAAAATGCATTAAAGAGTTAAACATAAGACCTGGAACTATAGAATTTCTAGAAAAAAACATGGGGGCAGATCTTGGCACTGGTCTTGGTAATGATCTCTTAGATATGACCCCAAAAGCACAGTCAACAAAAGCAAAAATAAACAAGTGGAACTATATCAAACTAAAAAGCTCCACACAGCAAAGGAAATAATCAGCAGTGTGTAAAGGCAATTTACAGACTAGGAGACAATATTTGCAAACTATATATCTGGTAAGTGGTTAATATCCAAAATATTTAACAAACTCCGACAATTCAGCAGCAAAAAAATAAATAAAATGTAAAAATGGGCAAAGGGGGCACCTAGGTGGCTCAGTCCATCAAATGTCCAACTCTTGATTTCAGCTCAGGTCTTGATCGCAGGGTCATGAATTCAAGCCCTGTGTTGGGCTCCATGCTGGACAAAGAGCCGACTTTAAAAAAAAAAAAAAAAGAAAATGGGCAAAGGACCTGAATGCATGTTTCTCCAAAGAGGGCATATAGATGGTCAACAGTTACATGGAAAGGGGATCACCACCACTAATCATTTAAGGAATAAAGTTTTTTTAAAGATTTTACTTATTTATTTGAGAAAGAGAGAGAGCTCGCAGGAGAGAGCACGGCGGGGGGGTGCAGAGGGAGAAGCAGACTCCCCGCTGAACAGGGAACCTGATATGGGGCTTGATCCCAGGACCTTGGGATCATGATCTGAGCTGAAGGGAGATGCTTGACCAACTGAGCCACCCAGGTGCCTGGGGAATGTAGTTTAAAACCACAGTGAGGTATTATCTCACACCTGTTAGGATGATTATTATTTTAAAAAAAAAAGATAACAAATGTTGGTGAAGAAATTGGAATACTTATACACTGTTTCGAGAATGTGAAATGGTGCAGCTGCTGTGGAAAACGGTTGTAGAAGTTCCTCAAAAAATTAAACACAGAATTAGCAGACGATCCAGCAATCCTCCTTCTGGATATATATCAAAAAGGAAACCAGGATCTGGAAGAGGTATCTGCATTCTCATGTTCATGGTAGCATCATGGCCAATAGCCAATATACAGGAATAATCTAAGCGTTGTCCATCGATGGATAAATGGGTAAAGAAAGTGTGGTATATGCATGCATGCAATGGAATATTATTTGGCCTTAAAAAAAAACAAGGACATACTGCCATTGGCAAGAACATGGATGAACTTAAAGGACATTATGTTAAGTGAAATGAGCAGTCACAGAAGGACAAATACTGTGTGATCCCACTCATACGACACATCTAAACTAGTAAAACTCATAGAAGCAGAGAGTGGAATAGTGGCTGCCAATGGTTGGGGGGAGGGAAAATGGGGAGTTATTTTCAATGGGTATAATGTTTCAGTTCTGCAAGATGAGTAAGTTCTAGAGACCTAGTGTACAACATTGTGCCTGTAGTTTGTGTATTGTGCACTTAAAAAAAATTAACAGAATAGAACTCCTGTTAAGTGTTCTTACCAAAAAACAAAAACAAAAGGGGCGCCTGGGTGGCACAGCGGTTAAGCGTCTGCCTTCGGCTCAGGGCGTGATCCCGGCGTTATGGGATCGAGCCCCACATCAGGCTCCTCTGCTGTGAGCCTGCTTCTTCCTCTCCCACTNAGTTCTGCAAGATGAGTAAGTTCTAGAGACCTAGTGTACAACATTGTGCCTGTAGTTTGTGTATTGTGCACTTAAAAAAAATTAACAGAATAGAACTCTTGTTAAGTGTTCTTACCAAAAAACAAAAACAAAAAACACAGGGGCACCTGAGTGGCTCGGTCTGTCAAGCACCTGCCTTCAGCTTAGGTCATGATCCTGGGGTCCTGGAATAGAGCCCCACATCAGACTGCTTGCTTGGCAGGGAGTCTGCTTCTCCCTCTCCCTCTGCCCCTCTCCCCTGCTCACATGCTCTCTCTCTCTCTCTCAAATAAATAAATGAGATCTCTAAAAAAAAAAAAAAAAACAGGTGAGCATGAGAAAACTTTTGAAGGTAAAGGATATGTTTATTATTTTGATTGCAGTGATGGTTTCATGGGTGTATGGACATGTCAAAACTCATCAAATTGTATACATTAAATATGTGCAGTTTTTTGTATATCAATTATATCTCAATAAAGCAGTTTAAAAATTAAATGGAAAAATGGAATAAAGGGTGATAGTAGCAAAAAAAGAAAAAAAAAAAAAGGCACCGTCCTCTGCCTCTGCATAGCCTATGCCATGACCAGGACCAGTCACACCTACCAGGTGGCTTCTGTGCTGGGGTGATCAACATTCTCTACAATTCTAGAGCAGGTGCCGTTCCCTTTTCCTTTTGGTAAAGTCAGCCATTGTGATGGTTAATTCAACGTGTCAACTTGGCTACGCCACAGTACCCAGATATTTGGTCAACCACTACTTCAGATGTCACTGTGAAGATATTGTTTTAGATGAGACTGACTTTAAATCAGTGGACTTTGAGTAAAGCAGGTTATCCTCCATAACGTGGGTGGGCCTCATCCAATAAATTGAAGGCCTTATGAAAAGACTGACTTTCTACAAGGAAAAGGGAATCCTACCAACAGACTGCCTTCAGATTCAAGCTTCAACTTTAACTCCTCCCTGGGTCTCTAGCCTGCCAGCCTGCCCTGCAGACTTTGTATGTGTCAGCCTCCACAATTGCCTGAACCAATTTCTTTAAGAAATAAACACACACATGCCTACACACACACACACACACACACACACGCACGCACACACGCCACATGCATTCTATTGGGCCTGTTTCCCTAGAAAATCCTGTCTAATACACCATGTTTTTTTTAAGTTTCTTATTTTAATTTTATCCAAAAATTCTAGATGTTTACAGAAGTTTCTATATTAGCCTAATGTTTTTCTTAAAGAGCCACCCATACAATTCTTAATATTTTTATAGAGAATTTATTTTATTCACAGAACAAAGGTGTTGTGGTTTATTTCCCTTCCCTTGTTATAAGGCTATAATATCAGAGTGAAAAATTATAAGTAATAATAATTTGCATGGAAGAAAACCTTCCTCAGGTAACACCTATAACAAAACAAAAATATCAAAGTCAATCAACTGGCATTACACATCACATTTTAATTATCCAATGGGGAGGTTTAGGAGGAGAACTTCCAGCTTTACATGTGAAGTGACATGCTGCTTTAATTTCTAATTAATCCAAAGACCCATCAGCCGTTCAGCCATGTTGGAGTTGGATTTTTCGGATTTGATTGTCAGTAGGCAACAGTTCAGAGATTCCTAATAAAAAGCAAAATAAGAAGAGCTCTTTGCAGAGATCTGCTAGTATTAAAATAATTCTGTTAGGAGATTGCTATTGGATATGCACCCATAGTTTCCTGCCTCTGAATATTAATAAAAGACAAGATTTGCTGTGGATTTCAAAACATCCCAGCTAAAATGACAATCTGAGAGGCTGGAAATCTAATTAAGTCAACTGACCAGACTGTTTTGGCCATGCTGTGGCTTATTTGCTTGTCTCCATAGGCCACTGGATATGTTCTTAGTGTTTGGGGGCCTATATACACATACACATATACAAAATGTCATACTTAAAGGAAGTAACAATTATATCAATTGTTACCACAAACACATAGTAAGTGTTCCCTCTGTGACAGTCATTGTGCTAAGTCTCTGACCTGTTGTCTCATTGAAAGCTCAGTGTAACTCCTCGGGTGGCTATTTCTGTTACTCTCATCTTCTAGGTGAGGGAATCTGAGGCTTCCAAAGGTAAGGAAATCACACAGCTAAAAATCACATAGCTAAATTACATATCCAAGTCTCAGCCTAGGGACTTCCTCACTAAACCTCAGGTTTCTCAGTGTAGAAAGGGGAGGAGAATAATAATAATAATAATAATAATAATAATAGAGGCACCTGAGTGGCTCAGTCAATTAAGCATCCCACTCTTGATTTTGTCTCAGGTCATGATCTCAGGGATGTGGGACTGAGCTCCAGGATGGGCTTTGCACTGGGCATGGAGTTTGCTTGGGATTCTCTCCCTCCCTCTCCCCCTGCCCCTCCCCCTTCCGTCGCCCTCTCTAAAAAAATAAAAAATAAAATAATAGTGACACTCTTGCATATAAGTGATTATGTTTTGCCAAGCAAACATAATGTTTTATATGTTTTGGCTCTTTTAACTGATTTCATCCTCATTACTATAACCCCCATTTTACAGACGTTGAACTGTGGTAAAAAAAAAAAAAAATGTGAAATAACTTGCCCCGGGTCCCACGGTGAGTAAACAGTGACGTTGGGATTAAAACCCAGGGACCTGGCTCCACGGCAGCACAGTCCTCTTACCCATCGTGTTATACAACAGTGATTCTTCAGAGAAAAACAAGAGCCTTCGAATGTTCTGCAACATCAAAACTGTTTTAATAAGAATACTAAGATATTACTTGTCCTTCCTACTCATTCTGTCATGAGTGTTACACTGGGAGGTTTCCAGAGGCTATGTGGTATGTGATATTGCTGCACATGAAGTGTGGAAAAAACCCATGAGAACCTGCAGTCCTTCTATTAAAGCAGCCATTAAAGAATCACTGCAAAAATGAAAAAGAATGTCACTCTTTGGGAAGAGATAGCTATTTTTTTGCTTGAAAATGATAGGGGGCTCCTGGGTGGCACAGTGGTTAAGCATCTGCCTTCGGCTCAGGGCATGATCCTGGCGTTCTGGGATCGAGCCCCNTTAGGGGGCTCCTGGATGGCACAGTGGTTAAGCATCTGCCTTCGGCATAGGGCGTGATCCTGGCGTTCTGGGATCGAGCCCCACATCAGGCTCCTCTGCTATGAGCCTGCTTCTTCCTCTCCCACTCCCCCTGCTTGTGTTCCCTCTCTCGCTGGCTGTCTCTATCTCTGTCAAATAAATAAATAAAATCTTTAAAAAAAAAAAAAAAGAAAATGATAGGTTGACAAAGAACGGGTTTATGATTGTTCTTCCTTCTTTAAAAGAAACAGTAAATAAATACTAACTTTTTGTCTGTTTCAATTTTTAACAGGTTGAATACTGATAGATGTAAGCCATAAACCGAAGCTCATTGGGATCTTCAGTTAAGTCTTTTTTTTTTTTTAAGATTTTATTTATTTATTCAACAGAGATAGAGGCAGCCAGCAAGAGAGGGAACACAAGCAGGGGGAGTGGGAGAGGAAGAAGCAGACTCATAGCGGAGGAGCGTGACGTGGGGCTCGATCCCATAACGCCAGGATCACGCCCTGAGCCGAAGGCAGACGTTAAACCGCTGTGCCACCCAGGCGCCCCCTTCAGTTAAGTCTTAAGAGTGTAAAGGGAGTATCAGAAACCCAAAAGTTGGAAAATGGCTGCTATGCTGTATACTATGCATTTTAGTAATAGTGTCTACCCCCAGGGGTGGCAGTTTGTGAGGATTAAATGAGATAACAAATCTTAAGCACTTAACATGGAACCCGGCATGTGGGAAAGGTCAGCGTATGCCAATAGTTATTGTCATTGTGATTGGAGGTGAAATAACATGCCTGAAGTCACATTATTAGTGACAGACCAGGGACTTTAAAAAAGCTGTAATTCTCAACAGTAATGTCATAAACTGCACTCAGTAGTGATTTAAGAAACTTGATTACCAAATTCACTCCCAGTGAGTAATAAAAGTAGCACAGAAAAGAGAACTGCCTACAACTGGTACCAAGAAGCAAGCTAATGGGGTATGAAGAGCTCTGGACAGATGACTGTGACCTAGATTCCAGGCCTGATTCTGGCATTAGCTGAATCTGTTACCATGGGCAAATCACTTGAAATGTCTGAATTACTGAGTTCAAATGTCTAAAATACAAGAAATAATATAGCTCTCATCTACTTCACATGTTCAAAATGCCTTAATTTATNAATATAGCTCTCATCTACTTCACATGTTCAAAATGCCTTAATTTATATTAAAATGCTCTGAAAAGTATAAAATGAGAAAAGAGTTTCCTACCTCACTTCTCACACCAAAATAAATCCCAAAGACATAAAAATGTTAATGTCAAAAATGCAACCAAAAATTACTAGAAGAACATATACGAGAAAATGTATATCTTCCTAGAGTGAGGAGAAATTTTCTCCTACATTGTGATAAGTCTTTTTTGCCAGTGGAAGCAATCTCTCCACCCCCAGTGGTCTCAGCCCCTCCACCCACAGGGAGCCCCTCCACCTCCCTCTGAAGGGATTAATCCTGCACTGCCTGAGGAAACAGTAATGGCCTCCCCTGAGGTAGTTGCCATGAAAGACAATGCTAGGTTTGCTCAGCACCATCCGCCACCATCTTTCTTTGCTTCCAGACTTGTAACTAGACTCAGGTCCCAGCAGGTCCCTAAAGATGAAGTACAAAATGTGAGGAAGTAAGCTACACTCCAAAAGAACTACTTAAGTTTTCTAATTTCTATAATCAGAAATCTGAGGAATATGTGTGGGAGTGGGATTGCGGTAGAAGGAACGCAAAGTTGAATCAGCCAAATGTCCTGTTACGGACTCCCTGAGAAGAGATCCTACTTTAAATGTTGCCTCTCAGGGAGTTAGAAAGGGTTCTGACTGTAGTTATTTTTGAGTGGTAAGATTGTGATCTTTTACTACATGCTGATTTTATTTACCGTTTTTTGGGTACAAAATAGATAACTTGCATAATCTTTTTCTTAAATAGAAGTATATATAGATATTACAGCACTTTGGAGAAGCAAAATGCTTTTGACAGAGGCGGTTGCACAAGCCTGGGCTTTTCTCAATGATCTTTGTTCACAATGACCTTTGGATAATAAGCAAGTCACTCAAACTCCCCAAGGCTTAGTGTCCCCAATAACCACCTCATAAAGTTGTGATTGAGGAGATAAAATATTTTAAGGTCTTAATGTGATGCCACCATATCTTAAACACTTGGTAGCTGTTATTCTTGTTATGATTATTATTATTATATGATTATTATTTATTATGATGATGATGATATTAATAATCATAACGAGTATATTGTTATGATTTATTTATTTATTATTATTTATTNGATGCCACCATATCTTAAACACTTGGTAGCTGTTATTCTTGTTATGATTATTATTATTATATGATTATTATTCTTTATTTATTATGATGATGATATTAATAATCATAATGATTATATTGTTATGATTTATTATGATGATGATTATTTATAATCATCATTATCATTACAATTAAGGCAGAGTCTCCATTGTTTATAGATACAGGGCATTTAAATATCCACACAGACCAATGGCCCAACCATGCCACCGGGAGAACTCCCTTCGTCCAAAGAGCTAGACATCTGCCAGTTCCCCTCCAGAGGAAGAAATAGTCACCAATCACCACATTCCCTTGTTGCTGTAGGACACTTATCGTTATAATTCTGTTAATAGCTGTTAGTTGTGTACATCAAAGCATAGTTAGCTTGTGGTTTAACTGTGTTATTAGGTAGTAGAAATAAATGATAATGGGAAAAATGTTATTGCCAAGTATAAACAAAAACCCATAGCTATGTGGGATTACCATGGAGTTAGCCAATTTATGTAATGTCAGAAAACAATAACATAAGGATATAAGAAAACATAAATNAAGGATATAAGAAAATATAAATTATTATGTAATTTAAGATGTAGTATATAGTTTTCTCACAATGTAAAATATACAGATATTATAATATAATAAGTAATATAATATCAGAAATCAGGCATTTTTCCAAGTTCCAAATAACTGACTTCCAAATGAAACTGAACTGAAATATGCTAAGACAGAATAATGTCATATTATACACATAGATGTATATCTTGTGTTGTATACCTTGTGTTATAGAAATCATTTTATATATAACCTAGAGATTATACATATAAAAGTAATAAATTGTTGCCAATATAAAAAAACCAGGGGCGCTAACAGTCATTTAATTATTTTGGTGTTGTTGACTTTTAAAGAAAATAAAATCATGAATTAAGCCATGCCTGAAGCAGTGACTTACTCCGCTTCTAAAATATTAAACCGGTGATTGAAGATTCTCCTCTGATATCCTTGAAAGAATTAGGGAAGTTATGGGTGTGAGCTGCTTTTGATTTCCCCCATGAGGGATCCTGTATGTCTCATCTTCCTAATATGGGAAAGTATCAAAAAGGCAGAAAGCAGAGACTTTGCTATCAAGTCTTAGGTAAAAGGGCAAAGCTAAATTTCTGGGCAGATTATGTCTACTCCATTTATTATAGTCATCCGGTAAGGGATGTGTCTTTGGATGAAAGTCTCATTTCCCCAAATTTTCCTTCATTTATCTATTTAGTCTGCTGTGCACAGAAATATATGATCTTTTCTAAATTCAAAGGGGCAACTGGGCTGTGCATGCTAGTTTACAATGGGTCACTGCTACTGGAAAAGCAAAATTAGAGTTTGAGGCACATCAAAAAATAAAAAGCTGTAACCTTTGCTCCAATGGAGAGTTCATACATGATGAGACAGAATGTAGCTTACCTAATCCTTACAGGTAAATATTTCAAGACCTCAAAGTGTGATGCTGTCAACTCTTTGGGGATCATTAACTTATAGGTGGGTGGTAAGGCTGTGCATGAGGGCTAAATTGTCCAGATGGCAGATTACACTACAGATTCCCAAAGTGCGCCAGGGAATCTGCATATTTTTAAAGTGTCTCAGCTCTTAAAAACTGATGGGAAACTGATTTGGAAACACTAACTTAGGAAGGAAAAAATGACAAGTGAATCAACTTTTGGTACACTAGTTTGCCACCATCCAATGACATTTCAGCAAGAAATCAAAGTACGTAATCTTTACTTAAAGCAATTTTGCCACATGCTGAAAGAGCCATATTTGAATAGGAAAGATTTAAACAACCCATCAGGGGGTTGCCTGGGTGGCTCAGTCAGTTAAGTGTCTGACTCTTGATTTCAACTCATGTCATGATCTCAGGGTCATGATATTGAGCCCTGAGTTGGGCTCCATGCTGGGCGTGGAGCCTGCTTGGAATTCTCTCTCTCCTTTTCCCTCACTCCTGCACCCCAAAAAAGTAAAAAATTAAAAAAAATAAGCCATCAGGTATTTTTGCCTTGGAATCACCTGATCAACATTTTTATCGCCCCCCTAATTGAGCAGTTGTTTTGAGTTATGAACACAACACTTCCATCTCAATCTCTAATGACATATAAAATTGAGGGACAGAAGTAAACTGGTATCATGGACTCTTAATGATATTATGAAGGTTAACATTATCCATTACTGATCTAATTAGTCTAATTGCCTTCTCAGAAATCTAGATTTGAATATGCTGTAAACAGTGGCAGTTTAGTTCCATGTAGCTAACACTACAGATGAGCTCAATCGGCAAGTCCACAGTGCTCTCAGATTCAATCTTCAAGTTCAGGCAGTCTCTCTAGGCAAAGCATTAGCAGACCTTCAGAGTTTCAACCATGTCTCCTTGATAGTTTTTCAACTTTCATTGACAGCATGGTCTTGTAGCAATAGTACCAGGAGAGTTGAAGACTCAGGAATTCCCCAAATGCCCTTCTTTCACTACCAGAATGAGACTTACCCCAGGACCACTGGGGGATCCTTGAAACCTGCATTTTTATAAGCTACACATGGTTATTCCAATGTGAGCGCATTGCTCAAGGTCCTATATCTAACTTTACCACCAAGTGTATTGGCCAAGATCAACATATAATCTCTTATGCCTTGATTTGCCAATCAATAGAGCAGAATAATGATCTTTGGATCTTCCTTACCCCTTGGAATATTGGAAAGATGACATTAGTGAAGTTACATTTTTGGGGAAAGGGGTGGGCAGAGGGAGAGAGAGAGAGACTCTTAACCAGGCTCCCTGTCCAATGTGGAGACCAATTTGGGGCTCGATCTCATAACCCTGAGGTCATGACCTGAACCGAAATCAAGAATCAGATGCTTAACTGACTGAGCCACCCAGGCACCCCAGTGAAGTTACATTTAAAAATTAAGACCTGAGGGTTATGTTTAAAAGAGTAGCTTAACAGTAGTTAAAAATAACAGGTTTAGCGTTAGAGAAATTTGGATCCCAAACCAGTCTACCACTTACTCACTGAACTTGTGTCTCAATTTCATATCTGCAAAAAGGAAATAATAACATCAACCTTGTAGAGTTATATGAGATTAAAAAAGATATTATATGCAAAGTACTAGTCTCCTGATTGCCACATTAAAGATATTCAATTTAAAAAAAAAAAAAGGTACTACTATGGGGGAGAAAGCTACAAATTTGTTAAGCTTTTTCCAAGTGAGAAATAAAACTACATTGTCATAGCAGTTAACATTTTGGGAATGTTTGTTACTGCTGCATAACTTAGCTCTCCTGATTGATACATAGGTCAGTTGATGGCAGAATGTTTTGCTTTTAAATAAAGGAATTATTAGGTACAGTTTTCTCTCTGAACTTTGGTCATTATGCATATCAAACTTTTCAAACAATGGACCATCTGCGAGGATGCCAAGCACAGAACGTCTTATACATATCATTTGCAGAAGCAAACATGAAGAGCCCATGGCAGGAATCCGCTTCTAGCCAGATGTTAAATTTCATGTTTAACCAGATGCCCAGTTGTTTTTATTTTCCAGGCATAGTTCGTTACTAGCATTTGCCAGGATGAGATCTTGCAACAACGTAAGAGAAAGCCTCTCTCAGCGACTCAAGGACATGCTGTTTGCAGCAACTTGTGGTCTCCTGACTGCATGCATGCAAGAGTTTCCCACTTCCTTGGGATTATAGCCTTTCTAGAGAGCTGTCTGTTCAGCTCAGATCCATCCATGTTATGACTGTGTGAGACACCAGCCGCCCACTCCCTGCTTGTCTACCACACTGGCAGCTCTCAAGCCCTCCTCACGGAGGCCCGGAGGACCCCTGGAGTCTTGTCAATGTCTGCTATGGATGAGGAGTTTGCATGGAAAGACGCTGCTGTCACATGTGTCAGGAGAGAGAAGTAATGATAAGAAACCAGTCGGTGGGGCGCCTGGGTGGCACAGCGGTTAAGCGTCTGCCTCCGGCTCAAGGCGTGATCCCGGCGTTATGGGATCGAGCCCCACATCAGGCTCCTCTGCTATGAGCCTGCTTCTTCCTCTCCCACTCCCCCTGCTGTGTTCCCTCTCTCTCTGGCTGTCTCTCTCTCTGTCAAATGAATAAATAAAATCTAAAAAAAAAAAAAGAAAGAAAGAAAAGAAACCAGTCAGAGTGAAGCATAAAGCCTATTATCGTTACAGATCAACACCACGTAGAAAGCAGAGGAAATGGGTGGAAAGAACACAGAATCTGGAGTCAAAAAGCAGGGATTTGAATCCCAGCTCCTCCAGTCCTACTACAAATAACAATCCCTGACATTTTGGAGCACTCTTTATGCACATTGCATGTATCTTCCCATCTCATCTTCACAACATAGACATGAGACAGATTCCACTGGACTACAACCCTGCATTTGTGGATTGCAGAACTGAGGGAATGGTGGTGTGTAACACAGTGTTCCTTGCAGCCCATCGAACAATTCCTGTCCTTTTAAACTCATCTGATGGCCAATTCTTCTGTCATCTATACAATCCACATTGACATCTGCCAACTCTATTCAGGAGTCTGAAAGTCTGTGTGATTAATTTCGGTTACAATCAAAGGACGGCGGGGCTGTTCAGAAAGCCCTCCTGCAGAGCAGCACAGCGACCTTTGCTAAAGGTGAGGTGTGAGACAACAGTATGTGCATACTCGACGGAATTGGGCACAACTGGACAGAAAGAAGCTTCGTCATTTACAGGCTAAAGTGAGGTTTTCAGTTTCCATGCACTGGGTTACATGAGCATTTTCCCCAGATATTTTCCTCCAAAAGTGTTTCATGTAGATAAAAATGATTTCGATAGCTCTAAACATCTCATCCTCCCCCTTAGAAATCTTCAGCAGCCCCTCCATACCCAAAGAAAAAGATCCATAGCCCTTTCCAAGGTTCATGATCTTTCCCCAATGTGCCTTTCTGGCCACTCTTCACCTTTCCCCAAGCACACACACTGACTCCGTGTCACAACTATCTTGCACCTCTGTTAGCAGAACATGTTTTTACCTCTGTGTCATTGTTCTTGTCGTTCCTTCTTCCAGGTATATCTTTTCCTAAGTGCCTTCCGTCAAAACAATACCCATGTGTATTAATTGGTTAGGGCTGCCATGACAAAGTGCCACAAACGGGGTGGCTTGAGCAAAAGAAATGTATTGTCTCATGACTTTGTAGGTTGGAAGTCCAAGAGCAGGTGTCGGCAGGGTTAGCTCCTTCTGAAGACTGGGACAGATTCTTCTTCCTAGTTTCTGCTGGTTTGCTAGCCATCTTAGATGTTCCTCGCCTTGTTAGATGCGTCCCACCCAAGCCCGGCCTTCATGCTCCCATGGCATTCTCCATGTGTGTGTCTATCTCCAAATTTCCCCTTTTTATAAGGATACCAAATCTATTGGATTAGGGATTCATCTTATTACATTGTGACCTCATCTTAACTAATTACATCTGCAACCATCCTATTTCCAAATAAGTTCACATTCTGAGCTACTCAGGCTTAGGACTTCAACATATGAATTGGGGGGGGAACACAATTCAGCCCATAACATCATGCTTCAATTCTTACATCCAAAACTACCACTTCAGGGGCACCTGGGTGGCTCAGTCGGTTAAGCATCTGCCTTCAGCTCAGGTCATGAACCCAGAGTCCTGGGATCAAGCCCCACGCTGGGCTCCCTGCTTGGTGGGGAGTATTCTCCTTTCTCTCTCCCTCTGCCTCTCCCCTCACTCATGCTCTTTCTCTCTCACTCTCTCTCTCTCAAATAAATAAAATCTTAACAAGAAACTACCATTTCATTTAAAATCATCTCCAAATTCCAAGGTGGAATGTAAATTTCTCTCCTCTCAACTTACAAAGTTGATTTACATTGAATGACTTTTGAATGCCCCCATGGTACATCTCCTGATACTTCTGTTTCCTAGTTACTCATCACGCATGCTTTCTCCTGCTGGTAGGATTTATTTCTTGTTCATCTTCACATTCTCTTCTTGAACGTTTCCTTCACCCAGCTGGTACCTTACCCATGTTCACAGAATAGAATTTAATTTAATTTCCTCCTTTGGTTTCTTCTCGTGTACTCATTTTTTCAGTGTTTTCCTACCAGGAAGCTGCAATGGGCAACACCGGAAAGGGTATTCATTCCCTGGCCACGGAGCTGGTCTGGGAACATGCATGAACTAACCACATTCCTCAACATTTTGGCTGACATTTTGGAAGTGTCAGTGTATCACACAGACAGCATTTCTTGCAAATAATGCCCTTTCTAGAACACCAGGCTGGTGTTTCACATAGGTAGTTATACACATATATATATGTATTTCTTTTTATTCTTGTTCCACTAGCCAAATGCTACTAGATTTACCGTTAAGAATTTGAAATTGTCCTATTTCATCTGCTAAACCTGCTATTGAAGACTGGAGTCTTCAGATCCCAAGGAGCCGGTCCTGCAGCTTTAACTAGTCTACACTAGGTGTCATTGTGGACAACTAGGGAGTTTATCTATGGATGAAGATGGAAGAGGTTCCAGAGACGGCCATTTCCAACAGTATTTCTTTTCCCTGAACAAAATGCACACTGAATCACAAGATCTATGTAAATCTTAATAAATTTGTGGTCAGGGACAAATCACACCAAATGATATAATAAGCTTAAAAGCAGCATNCCAAATGATATAATAAGCTTTAAAGCCAGCATTTAAATGCCTGCATCTAAAACCAGTATTTAAAACCAGTATTTAGGGGCGCCTGGGTAGCGCAGTCATTAAGTGCCTTCGGCTCAGGGCATGATCCCGGCGTTCCGGGATCGAGCCCCACATCAGGCTCCTCCGCTGGGAGCCTGCTTCTTCCTCTCCCACTCCCCCTGCTTGTGTTCTCTCTCTCGCTGGCTGTCTCTGTCACATAAATAAATAAAATCTTAAAAAAAAAAAAAACAACAGTATTTAAACACAAAAAAGACTGAGCTGTTTGAAATGCCTCACATTTGCTACTATTTCTTGCGTTTCTGTTGCTCTTTACCTTATCTGCGGTTGCCAGCCTGTTTTATTCTCTCAACTCCATCCATCCCTCTCAAAGATTTCCAAGAGCCAGCCTGGAGAGATTGCTACATCTTTCTGCAACCCGGCTGTCCCTGGCTTCCCTATTTGTGCAAGAAACTTGTTGGTCCATTGAACCTTTAAGTCAGAGATTCTCGTCCCTGAACACATATTAGAATCACCTTGGGAGACTTTGAATGATGCTAATTCCTCAACCCTAGGTTTCCTGATTTAATTAGTTGGGAAAAGGGCTCATGCACAAATATTGCTTTGATATTTTTAAAAAGCTTCCAAAGAGTCTAACATCCAGCCACTTTCAGGACCACTGAACCAACCGTAGCCTATGTCTCAAAACCATTGATTCTGAATGTGTAACCCACAGACTTCCTACATCATCTGAAAAGATTAATAAAAAAGGAACTGTCCAGGTCTTACCCCAAATCCTACTCAATCGGAATATGGGGACCGAGGTCCAGACAGTTGCTTCCAACAAGTCTTAATTGATTCTGAAAACTTGGGAACTACTACTCTAAGCCAGTAGTTTCCCAATTTCTTTTGCAGGGGCTCATTTTTTGGTTACTTTTTGTCATCCAGGGTAATAAGCCCTGTGAAGCTGTGACAGGCCATGACACACGCTGTTGCTTGGCTTCCTCAGCAGCGAATTCCAACCTTTTTCTCCCTTTTTGTGTTTCACAGTTGATGCCAGAAAAGCTAAATACCCACTTCTGTAGACTCCCACACAGCTAGCAGCAGCAAGGCACTATGACCCAGTTTGGCAAATAAGTCACAGGGCACGTTCGCTCATGGGACTAGGAAACTCTGGCTTCTTTATAAAAGGGACTTGTGCAAGCTGCAGGCTCCTGGCTTCAGCCCTTCCCTATTCTTTCTGCTTTGAAACTGATTGTGATACTGTCTTGTGACCACGGAGGAGCAAGAGTAAAGAGAAAAGACCAGAACACTAGGGCTCATAAAGTAGGACAACAGAAAGAGCCTGGATCAGTGCTCTCATTAAGAAGCCCACCAAAGCTTTCAGCATTCCTAACTGATCAATCACCCACCTCCCTAATCCATTCCAGGGAAAAACACATTTAAAGAAATATGACCTAGTTAGAGTGCTCCATTTGTCTTCCTTCTCAAACATTTAATATCATCCAGGAGTTAGTCTACAAAACAATATATAAAGTCTTGTACCCCAGTCTCCACCTCCACTTCCACCCTATCTAATCCTGGAAGTCTTTCATTCTACTGTCCTCCACCCAAAAGAAAAACTGTGCCACTGGCTGCCCTGCCCCGCCCCCCAATCTGGGTGCCTTGAGTCCTTCTCTCCTCCCATGATGTCCTTCTCTCTCTCTTCCCAACATGCTTCTCCTCTCTCTCCAAGGAAGACACATGCTCATGAGTTGTTTCTGTTCTTTCTTCAGAATGAGAGGAGCAGGAAGAAGCTAAGCAGGGACCAAGGGATGGGAAAGCATGGATCCCTTCACACTCATGATCTTTAACCCCTCCCACAAGGAAACTCAAATGTAAAAACAGGTAGACTTATTTGTTTTAGGACTGAAGACAAAGGGAAGAGGGTAGTAAACTTTTGCCCACATCCATCCATAAAACTCCAAGGACCCATTTTCAACCCAGGCTGCCCTTCTGAATCATCATTGGAGTTTTCCAAATTACAGAAACCAGACTCTTACCACCCGAAATTCAGATTCCATAGATCTGGGTGGGACTCAGACATCTCAGCTTTATGGGTATCTGACAAGATCCAAGGCTGATAACCCCAGATCGTAGAGGGCAAGCTTGAAGAACAGCCCTTGTTGCAAACAGCAACTCTCAATGAAATGAGGAAGTCTTGTCTCTTCCTCGTCTCTGTATTACATTTCAAGTGATTCAAACAATGATTAAGGCAGTTACCCAACCCTCTGGTCACTGAGATTTCATTTTACCTAATTGGAAAGCACTTGCAACTTCACAAAAATGTTGGTTCCTTCTTATATTCCTCCAGAATCTTTCTAACATAAATGATTTAGCACAAGGCAAGAGTAGCCTATTCTCAAGTCATGTTATTTTGTCCAAATTGTTTACCCTCTACTTCTAATAGGGTCGCCTATTAGAAGGTCTACAATGAACAAATATTTCTCCAAGTACTGGAGATTGAACCTTTTTAACACATTCAGACATTTTCAGAACTGACAGAAATCCAGCCACCACAATTAGCATAGGAGTTGAGGCTGTGTTCAGCCACATTTTTTACTTAGCATTCTAGGCTTATCTGTTCAAAAAAGAGAGAGAACACACTAAATACCTTAGTCTATTTCTTATGAAATTTCAATTATAGTGATGAAAATCCTTTTCCTTTTGGAAATAGTCTTGGCATATCCAAATGCAAGAGGAAACGGTCAGTGAATATCAACATGAGGTAATAACAACATGTCAAATGAAATGCATCTTGTTAAAGGCTTGGATGGGAGTCTGTGGAATTCACAGTCATTATATCATGGTCCATCCCCAGTCTGTCACTACTTGATGAAATTCTCCAACATTTCTTTTTCTTAGGCTCTCAGTCTCTCAAACAAGGATGAGCATCCATCATGGCTTCCAATCTCAACAGCACTTTGAGACACTGAATATTTGGGAGTGTGGCATGATTTTAGAAATGACTAAAGGAGAAGTGTAATTTCCCCAACTGAAAGATATTTGTCTTTAGCACTAGTTATTAGTTCATCTATTCAAGTGAAATGATTCTCCATAGAAACTGATCTTTCTTCATTAAACACACTGAACCCAAATGAAATCAAGGCCTTGTAATTATCAGGGGGAAAGATAAATTGAACTGATACTGTTTCATAAGGCTGTCCTTTTCATTTATTTCCTGTGAATCATATGAACTTCAAGGAGATCTCACACCCATGCTTTTCATCAAGGAACAGGTAATGCATTTAGCATTTTTTTTATGACTCAGTCTAGGGAACACTGTGATCTGGCCCCTGGAGTTTTGAAATAAACAAACTACTTTCTCATCAATATTGAGATAACTCCGGAGAAGCTGCGAGATCAGTTTCACTCAGAAAAGAAAAAAAAGTAATGCATTTCACAGAGTCAAAAAAAAAATCTATCTATCTATCTAATCTACAAAAAAATGATAGAAGTTGTCTACCAAGATATATGGCACAACACTCACTTGGGCCAGCAGGTCAGGAGGGTAATTCCCTTTGACATAGAAGCTCCAGGGTCAATTCTGAGAGGGAGGCCAAGGATTGTTTTGCCCCCTGTGCCTGGGGTATGGATTCTCACTGTTCTCCTGATGCAGGCGGTAGTACTTTATGTATCTACATCATCATGAAGGCACACTTAGAGTTTAACTTCAAGGTGAGCAATACTTAGGATCAGGTGGGGGTGAGGGGCAAGGGATCTGTGTCCTTAGCTCATGGAACAACATATGTAAGCCCCCCTCATCCCCATAACTACCTTGTATTACACAGTCTTGCTTTTTCTACCGTGCTTTCAGCATCACTGTCCCTGTTGAGTTAATATGTTACTCTTTCTTTTAACAGCTTTTTGGAAGACTAATTAATATACAAGAAACTGCACATGTTGAATGTATCCAATTTGATGAGTTTGGACATACACATATACTTGTGACACCATCACTACAATCAAGGTAATAAATACATTCATTGTCTCCAAAAGTTTCCACCTGCCCCTTGGGGTTTTTTCCTTTGTTGTTAGTGTGTGTGTGTGTGTGTGTGTGTGTGTGTGTGTGTATGTGTGTGCATGCAGTAAGAGCACTTAACATGAAATCTACCCTTCTAACAGATTTTTTAAATGTATAATACAGTGCTGCTAACTTTAAGCATATACCTTTTATAAAAATGTTGCTGGAACAAAAAACCACATTTGTAGAATGTGCTCAAGGAGAAAGACCTCTTATCCTGATCTTCCCCTGGAAATGCTTCTGATTGTCATTCATAGATTTTATATGATAACTAAATAATGTTCTGACTATCCTAAGGAAGGAAAACTATAAGATATATTCTTCAAAATGACTTTATATAAACTCTTAGAATAAGCCAAGATCTAAGGTATATGGACCCAAAGTCATTCCTTTCCCAGAGATTATTTCTTACCTCCAAATTACCTTCATCCTAATTAAGACGACAGGTTTTTTTGGTTCATTACAAACAAGCACAAATACTGTTACAAAATATGTCCAAATCTGTTCTTAGCATCTTTTGAGGTCCCCCAGTTCCATAAAAACCAGCATACATTTTTTCTACTCCTTCCTGGCTATTCAAAATTTCTCTAGGCTCTCCTTCTCTCCAATAGAGGAAATGGAGGTTGGTCAGAGTAATAAAGTCTGTGAACATATGTCCAACTAATGTCTTTATTATCCTGATTATAGTACAAGAACAAATTCAATTAGTCTCCCCTCTCTGACTTCTGCCTTGGTGTTTGAATCTGGTCACCAAATGCTCTTGGGAATGTTTCCATCATCCCATCTCTAGTGGAGATACATTAGGTTGCAACAGAGGAGGAAATTGTTTTGGTTCAGAAAATAAGTCTAAGGAGTGGGTGGGATAATTGTCAGGTAGCTAAATAAAAGTAACCATTTAAAAGAAGGGGATTTTTCAAAGGGGCACCTGCACCCCAATGTTTATAGCCGCAATGTCCATAATAGCCAAACTATGGAAGGAGCCCAGATGTCCATCAACAGGTGAGTGGATAAAGATGTTGTGTGTGTGTGCGTGTGTGTGTGTATCTCCATATGTATATATCGATAGATAGATGATGGAATATTACTCAGCCATCAAAAAATGAAATCTTGCTTTGCAATGACATGGATGGAACTAGAGGGTATTATGCTGAGCGAAATAAGTCAACCAGAGAAAGACAATTATCATATGATTTCACTCATATGTGGAATTTAAGAAGCAAAACAGAAGATCATAGAGGGGAAGGGAAGGAAAAATAAAACAAGATGAAATCAGAGAGGGAGACAAACCATAAGAGACTCTTAATCATAGGAAACAAACTGAGGGTTGCTGGAGAGGAGGGGTTGGGGGGATGGGGTAACTGGATGATGGACATTAAGGAGGGCACGTGATGTAATGAGCTCCGGGTATTATACGTAACTGATGAATCACTGAACTCTACCTCTGAAACTAATAATACACTATATGTTAATCAGTTGAATTTAAATAAATAAATAAGAAAGGGAGGGGATTTTTGACTCCATTTTCAAACTTGATCTCAGGCATGAAGAAATTTCAAATCCACTCCAGCCAACAAAGTTAGTTTATTTGGATTGTGTTAGAGGCAGAAGGGGTGATGCAAAGGCTAGAGAAAGTGTAAAGGAGGAAAAAGATTACAAGAAAGGAAAATGAGAAAGAGCATGAACCATCTAGTCAATGTTTAATGGTATCTCATGTGGTTGCCCATCAAAGGCACTTAATACATATTTGAAAAAAAATGGGAATGTACTTAGCTCCCTCCCCACCTTGTTAAGAAGAACATAAGGTACTTTGGAGTTCATCTTAAGACCTTTTGCGTAGATGCGATGAGCAAAGATGAATTATGACTCAGTGCCTAACTAGAGGAAATGAGTCATAAGCTGGTGCATTTAGCTGTTTGAGCTCCGGCATCACGCTCAGCCCATCTGACACTCAGTTTGTTTGAAAGTTGAGAAGTAAACTTCCTGAATACTATTTTTCTTGTTAGTATATTCATTCTCCAACATAAAATATATTTCTTTATCTCCTCACTTTGGATCAAACCTTATAATGAAGTTCACTCTCAAAAGCCAAAAGGTTTAGATTTTCCTCCATTTTTTGCAAGTAAACATCTGCATTGATCATGGAACTTATCAAAATAACAGGAAACTCATAAACACAACTGTATAATCTATGCTCTCTCCCTGTGGGGCGTATAAATTCATACGTATTAAAAAGAAGTTAAATTAACTATTTGTAAAACCCAATCATGGCAACTATGTGGCAGCCACATCATAAAATATACAACCTCAGGGTCTAGAAAATGCTTGATAATTTGTCCAATGAAATGCAGAACATCAAATTTTTCATGCTATAGGGGAAAATAGTCTTTAATTTCTACTGCATTTGGTTCTTTCATAACCATCCAAACACTTGGATTCATATTCATGATGAATGAATATCTCTTTTTAAAGCAAAGTAAGACCATGAAGACAATGAGAGTTTATTATTTTTTTGTCTAGCTATATTGAGATATAGTTGAAAATAAAATTGTATATATTCAAAGTGTACAATTGAGGGATCAATATATGTATACATTGGGTAATGATTACCATGGCCAGGACAATTAACACATCCATCACCTCAGTTACCTTTCGTGTGTGTGTGTGTGTGTGTGTGTGTGTGTGTGTGATGAGAATGCTTAATATTTACTCTCCTGGCAAATCTAATATACGATACAGTATTATTAACCATAGTCACCATGTTGTACATTACACCTCCAGAACTAATTCATTTTATAATTGAAAGTCAGTACCCTTTGACTAGTATCTCCCCATTTCCCCTCCCCCATCCCTGAAAAAACACTTCTACTGTTTAATGAGCTTAACCTTTTATTTTTAAGATCCCATGTATGAGTGAAATCATATCATGGCTGTCTTTATCTGGATCATTTCACTTATAACGTCCTCCAGGTTCATTCATATTGCCACAAATGGTAGGATTTGCTTCCTTTTTCAGGCTAAATAATATTCTTTCTTTCTTTCTTTCTATCTATCTATCTATCTATCTATCTATCTATCTATCAACTATCTATCTATCTATCTATCATCTATCTATCTCTCTTCTTTATTCATTTATCCGTTGGGAGACACTTTGGCTCTTTCCATACTTTGGCTATGTGAATAGTGCTGAAATGAACATAGAAGTGCAGATATCTCTTGGAAACACTGATTTTTGTTTCCTTCAAAAATATACCCAGAGGTGGACTGCTGAATCATATGGTTGTTCTATTTTTAATCTTTTGAGGAACCTCCATTCTGTTTTCCATTATATCTGCACCAGTTTGCATTCCCACCAACAGTGCACAAGGATTCCCATTTCTCCACATCCTCGCCAACACTTGTTATCTAGTGTCTTTTTGATAACAGCCCTTCTGATAGGTGCGAGGCGATATCTCATTGTGGTTTTGGTTTGCATTCCCTGGGGATGTTGAGCACCTTATTTTGTACCTGTTGGCTATTTGTATGTCTTCTGTAGATAAATGTCTATTCGGTTTATTTGACCATTTTTAATGAGATTATTTGGATTTTTACCATTGAGTTGTTTGAGTTTCTTACATATTTTGGATGTTAACCCTTTAACAGATGTATGGTTTACAGATATTTTCTCCTATTCTGTAAGTTGCCTTTAAACTTTGTTGATTGTTTCCTTTTCGCTACAGGCTTTTAATTTGATGGGCTTGCATTTGCTAATTTTTTATTTTTTTGCCTGTATATTGAGGGTCAAATACCAAAAAAAAAAAAAAATCATTGCAAAGACCTATGTCAAGGAACTTTTTCCCCAAGTTTTCTTCTAGGAGTCTTATAGGTTCAGGTCTTACCCCATTACAGTATTAGAAAACTCTGAATTTGACTATATACTTACTTTCACCAGTGAGTTTGATACTTCCATGTTTTCTTATTATTAATTAACATCCTTTCATTTTAGCTTGAAGAACTCCCTTTAGCATTTCTTATAAGTTAGGTCTAGTGAGGATGGACTCCCTTAGCTCTTATTTGTCTGGGAAAGCCTTTATCTCTCCATCAGTTTTTGTTTTCCCCGGGGAAGTGCCCTGAAGGAAGGTGCTGGTCACAAATGAGGAAAGACACTAATTGCTGAAGCTATATGGAAATTGTGAATGTCTGCTAGGAATTAAAGGGGCAATATTACAGAGTGACATCAACAAGAAGGCCAAATAGGAATCTTCTACCATCATCTTCCCACAGAACATGACTTCAACATTCGCTCACAGGTGAGAGTAAGTCTGTGGGAGTTTGGGAATCCAGCAGAAAATATTCGGTACACCACTGAAACCAAAATATCTGAGAATAAACCCACTGAAGAGGAATATTGGGGTGATCTTCGTGGCTAAGGAATTGGGAGAGGCTAGAAGAAATAATACAAGCAGCCAAAAACTGTGTAAGATTCTAAAAATGTATCTTCTTACCCAGAATCTCTTCATATAACCTGTGATTGGGTATTTTTAGTCTCAACCTAACTGATGTAAAAGCTGAGTGTCAGAGAGTTAATTGTGATCACGGTCATTAGCTAATAAGGGATATATTTGAACTGGGTATGTAGATCTTTTGATCCACGTCCCACACACTTTCTACCATCAATTATTGCCATAAAAGGTCCTAAGTATAATTGGAAAAGGAGAGAAAAGTTGGCTTCAATATGCAACATCAAACATTGAGTATATTCACATTTATTTAAAACCCTTGATCAACCATCATCACCTAAAGGTGTTGGCAGGATATACAAGCTACTTTTGACAGGTAATCAAATAGATACTCAAGAAAGTATCTTGATGATCTTCATGCCCTGACATCCCCTGAGAAATGTAACCTCATCTGATATTGAAAAGAAAATGATAATGACTCAAAGATTCACTAATTATTTTAAGGATTTATATATATATATTTTAGAGAGAGAGAGAAAGTGCAAGAGCATGAGCAGTGGGGGCGGAGGGAGAGGGAGAGAGAGAATCTCAAGCAGACTCTGCACTGAGGGTGCAGTCTGACATGGGGCTCAATCCCAGGACCCCAAGATCACAACCTGAGCCAAAACCAAGGGTCAGATGCTTAATCGACTGAGCCACACAGGTGCCCCAGATTCATTAATTTTTATACTAAAGATGCACTATTTTGGAAGTATTACAGCATTTATTTAAATCAGGCTTAGCAAATTGGTCTTTTCTGTGAGAGATCAGATAGTAAATATTCTAAGTTTAGTGGGTCATACAGTCTCTGTCACAGCTAGTCAACTCTGCTGTGGAAACATGAAAACAGCCATAGGCCATATTTAAAAGAATGGGTTCATCTGTGTTCCCATCAAACTTCATTTTCAAAAACACACGACAGGCTGGATATGGTATAGAGTCATAGCTTTCTGAACTAAATTATCATAGGGGATTTTAGATTTCCTACTCTTCATTAATGCAGCTAATAATGAGGAAATAAAAAATATAAAATAGTAAATCTTAGGCATGAGAATCATTCATAGGGCTTTAATTTCTCAGAGAATAACATGATAAACATGTTTCCCTCCCTATTTACAACTGATAGTCATGTCTTGGACTGGTGGATGGGGTCAAGATATATTTTGGAGGAAAATCAATAGCAACCAGAACTCACTAATGGGTCAGATGTAATGGAAAAGTCAATGACGACTCTAGACTTACAACGTAAGTAAATGGTGATGCCATTTGATGAAATGGGAAAGACTGGTAGAAGACTATTTGGAGATGAGGGGTACAATTAAAATTTCTGGATTGAAATGTTAATTTTGAAATGTTATGAAACATCAAAAAGGAACTGTCAGGGCTCTTTGAATGTACTCAGAGAAGGGGTTTTGACTAAAAAGATAAATGTGGGAGTCATCAGCTCATCGATGGCATTTAAAGCCATGGAAATGGATGAAATTACCTAGGCAGAGAATGTAGAAAGGGAAAACAAGACGAAGAAAGATCTGGATGTACTTTCTGAATCATCCAAGAATGAACTAATCATGTTCAGCTTAGCTAACCAGTACTGAGAGGACTTTTACTGTACTCTCACTCTTGGTAAATCTATAATTTGTGGGTGGTAATAAACCCACATTCCTATTCCCCAAGTAGTTTTTTTTTCAAACTTATTCCACCACATAGCCCTTTGCAAAGGAAATATCCTGGGGTACGTGTTCATCTAAACAAAACTTGCGAAATGCTCTACAAGATAATAGTGACTAGTGTATTGTATTTAATTTTTTATAAATTCATGTCCTTATACTTATCACCTGTGGCTTTCTAGTCAAAGAGATAGTATCAGCCTTCCCAGCGTAAAGAAAAGCAGCAGATTTCAAATCTCTGCAGTTGAGACTTGCACTACATTTTACTTCTATCTGCCTAATACACTCAGTGCATTCCCTCCTGAGGTGTTACCTACCCAGAGATAAAGGCAAATTCCTTGCCGTTTAATGATGTGCAGAGAACAGCGACTAACAGAGTGCCTACTTTCTTGTCATCTGCTCAAACATTCTATCCTTCTCTTATGCAAGACCATGCTCTATTTTCAGGAAGGCAATGGAAAAAAAAAATTGAGAGCGTTCAAGACAATGAGTTAGTGGAAAGAGCCATTCCATTTGCAGCAGAGCGGGGAAGAGGCGGTGCAGTTCAACTTCTGCTAAGGTTGAGCGGCTCCTGTCAGACTGACCCTCCAGTAAAGAACAACTATCAACTCTGGACAAGAGCTAAAAACACCCAAATAAAGGTACTGGAGGGTGAACAAAAGCAGGCCAAAAATGGAGTGGAGACAATATTTATTAAAACAGACACTGGGTAAAATTCCAGTTTTTATAACTTTCTGATGGAAGGCTGTCACAAGGACAAATGAAGGGAATTGCTATTTGAGCTGCCAACTACGACAGAGCAAACAAAAATTTTCAGTCTCAGCTTAGCCAAGTTATCAGCCTGATTTTTTTTTAAAAATCTATATTCTTCAAAGGAACATAAGAGAACCAAGAATTTCTATAACATTTTCCACAATATTGAGGATACAATACAAAATTGCTCAACGTACAAATAAATTAGAAAACACAGACCATTCTCAAAAGAGAAGACAATCAGTGCAGACCAATCCTGAGATGACACAGGTGTTGGGCAATTAGCAGACTAGGATTTAAACCAGCTGTTATAATTATGCCCGAGGATGTAAAGGAGAATATTCTCATATTGTGGGAAAACTCAGATACCTCAACCGAAAAATAGAAACTCTAAAAAGGAATCCAATGCTAGAAAATGCTATCTCTGAAATAAAAATGTTGCTGGATGAGCTCAGCAGAGATGCCAGAGGAGAAGTCAGCTAACTTGAAAATAGATCAATAGAAATCATCCAATCTAAAAAAGAGTAGAAGATTGAAAATTAAGAAAGGAACAGAACCTTAGGACCAGTGGAATAATATCAAAATGTCTACACTGTGCACAATGTGAGTCCCAGAAGAAGAGAAGAGAAACTATGGGGGTAGGAAAAAATGTCTTAGGAAATAATGGCTATAATTCTTACTAATTTAATAAAAGCCATAAATATACAGTGAGCACCAAGCAGTGTTAATACAAAGAGACCTATACCTACACACATCATGGTCAATTTGGTGAAAACCAAAGATAAAGAAAAATATCTTCACCACCAAGAAAAACGACACATTGCACATAAAGGAGCAATATTCAAATGACCGTTGCCTTCTCATCAGAGGTAATTATCTTTAAAGTACTGAAAGATTTTTTTTTTTAGTCAACATAAAATTTTATCTCCAGCAAAAATATCTTTCAAAATCAAGGTCAAATAAAGACATTTTCAGATAACAGAATATTAAGATTTCACAACCTCCAGACTCGTACTACCAAAAATGCTAGGGCAAGTTCTTTAGGCTGAAGGGAAATGAAACCAGATGGAAACCCAAATTTTCAGGAAATAATGAAGAATATCAGAATTGGTAAATATTCAGTAAGTATAGAAAGGCATTCTCCCCTTAATTAAAAAAAATATGTATGACTATTTAAGGATCACACTGATCCAACTATTTGAAGCTAGACTGAATTTTTCATTTTTCATCTAAAATGAAAAATGTTTCATTTTAACATTTTTCATGCTATCAAAGCTTAGATCTTAAAAGGTCATCACATTTTTCCTGGCGTGAAACTGACGTTTGGATATAATGTGATGATTATTTTCTGAGGTTAAATATATATTTTCTATCAACATTTACTTGTCACATTAATTCTGTTTGGATTTTCTCCCCTTTGTAGAGAAATGTGTCTGGAGTTGATAAGCTTAGCAGGCTTCTAGCCTAATAGGATTATTCTCAGAACATCTCTTAAAAGGGAGACATTTTCCTAATGGACTTCCATTTTGAGAGATTTTGTATTGCTAGTCCATGAACTCCCTCCTGTGTAGTTAGAATTCCTGAACTCCTGGAAGTGTACTTTGTTCATTAAGTCTGCTAACATTTTGTTAAAATAAAGATCAAAACATGTTCAGAAAAGGGTAAAATTCTTAGGGAAAAGCAATTAAATCCTGTCCCCTAAATTATAATGTAAAACTCCTCCAAAAAGAAAAGCATAATTGAAAAACTAAGTTAAAAATGCCTTCAAATGCTGAACAGGGAAAAGACACGGCGTACTATTAAAAATCTAGAGCAAAATATCAACATAAAGTCATCAAAGTCAGACTCAGATTTTTAAGGTAATTTCTACTAATAAACAAAAAAATTATTTTCCCAATTTTTGCATTTGCCTGCTGGAGAGTTGCTCTGGATGCCCCATCACTGTCTCAACGTCTATATATCAGCAATTAAACACCTCATCTTCTGTCTCAAAGAATTTTCCTGTCCTAACTTCCCATTCCTTAATACCACCATCTTCTTTGTCTCTGGAGTTTTAAGCCTAATAATTATCTTTGGTTTCACTCTCATCTCTCATAAAAGGATTTCCCCTGTCCTGATAATCTTTTGATTGCAGTGTCTGAAAGCTAGCCTTGTCTGTCCCTTCCCCTTGCCTTCCATCTGATTTGACTTGGGGCCAAGAAGCCTGGGTTCAAGGATAAAAAATATAAAAGTAAAGAAGATAATGTCCAAACCTTAATAATAACTGGTGAGGGGTGCCTGGGTGGCACAGCGGCTGAGCGTCTGCCTTCGGCTCAGGGCGTGATCTCGGCGTTATGGGATCGAGCCCCACATCAGGCTCCTCCGCTATGAGCCTGCTTCTTCCTCTCCCACTCCCCCTGCTTGTGTTCCCTCTCTCGCTGGCTGTCTCTGTGTTGAATAAATAAATAAAATCTTTAAAAATAATAATAATAATAATAACTGGTGAGTTTTGAGCATTTAGATTCTTCGTCTCACCCTTACTACAACGCTATGAAGAAGATTTGACTATTATTCTAGTTTTAGAGGGGGAAGATGAACATAGAGAGAAATTAAGTAGCTTGCCCAGGTAACATATGTACAGTACGAAGTGGTGCGTAGACTGAATCAAGTCCAAGTCTAAGTACACGTCTTAACCAGGGCAAGTAACATCTTCCAGGGGCCGACACGGAGGCCACCAGCTGCTTGATGGCCTCCCCGTGCCTCTGCTCTAGGGCAAGTCCTCTCAAATCAATTAAGTTCAATGTGCAAAAACACGGTGGTCGCAGAAGTGTGTTCCAGGGGTCAATCCCTGGTCTAATCTGATGTGCTCTCCTTCACCCCCAGCTTTAGAGGATAGATAAAAATGGAATCTATCCTAGCCAACTGGTGATACTTTAGCTAATTTGTCAGGGGAAGACCCATTCCGAATCCCAGTCGTTCAGCTTCTGCTAGGTTGGCCCCAGTTAATTATGGCTGCCCTGCCCTCGGTCGCTAAGACCACCCCTTTCCATAGGAAGAAGTGTAAAATGCATGAAAAGCAGCTGGAGTTTAACGAGAAATGACCCTGCCTCCACTGGAGGAAGATAAAGGAGGAGTTGCTGTTGAAAATACCCGTGTATTTGCTTTGCCTCTTGGAATGAACTTCCTTGATACGAAATTCATCTTCAAGGGTGCCTGAGACCGGGGGTAGTGGAACACTGTTTCCCTCTAAATCTGATTGTCCTCTTAGCACAGATTGGAAAGAAGCTCTCAGAGACTGCTGGATAGCCTAGAAGACCAGGTGGATTTGCTCTTTTTTTGACAGCCCAGGAATGCCTCATTCAACTGCCGATCTTGTCAGCTAAGCAACCCGTGTCTGCAGGTGATTTTCAGCCGGAGGCACGGCTTAAAGGGCCATGCTCCTGGGGAAAATTGGCAGGATCGGAGCTCTTTTGCCTGTCAAAAGCCAAACTGGTTGGCACAAGAACAGAAATTTCTTTTAAAATTGACTATGTAGGCCAAATTAGTCCCATTAAACTCTAAGTGACATCCCATTGAGGAAAACTCCTTAAAAGAAGGGTGTTGCTAACCTTGGAAATCTTCTTAGGAAAACAATTTTTTTTAAATGTCATAGAATGTCAGAGATAGAAGTAATCTTAAAGGTTGTAGTCGGCCTTAGAGATCATCCCATCCAACCATATTATTTTGCCAAGGCTTGGTATTAAGGAGAAAGAAAATTCATCAGAATATGTGAATTACCTGAGTTTTTCTTTTTAGCTGAAACATAAAATACATGCAATATACAATATTTCTAATCTGGTTTATGAAATAAAAGAAAATAATTTTTGATGGCTTCTTTTAGTCCCTACAAATAAATCTCATTATAATCTAATTCAAAGCCTCTTCTAAGGATAACTTGTAAGAGCTCATTATGTCAAGTTCTAATTTATACTATTCCTGCGTTGATGCACATGCCTCCTCTGGCCTTCTCTCCACCACTAGAAGAAGCTTCACAAATCACTTTCTTTCTAAGCCCTACTCATTCTTGGTATGTTTTCTCAGGCTTGAATCCACTGCCTTCACTTTATCACCATACACATCTTGACTTCCTTCTTTCTGTGTACTTATCTCTCCGTTGAACTTTTAACCCAGTAAAAGTTCTTGCTCCTCAGATGTTGAGCTTCCAATGTCAATCGGAGTTTTGAAAAAGTAAGCAAAGTTCAGCATGAGACACACTATTACTGTTACTAACGACAATAGCTAAGAGTTGGAGAGTGCTTCGTAAGTGGGATACTTTATGAAGTGGATTACCTCGTTTTATCACGACACTTGATTTTATCAGGAGGTTGGTGATATATATATATATATATATTTAAAGATTTTATTTATTTAACAGAGGAGACAGCCAGTGAGAGAGGGAACACAAGCAGGGGGAGTGGGAGAGGAAGAAGCAGGCTCCTAGCGGAGAAGCCTGTTGTGGGGCTTGATCCCAGAACGCCGGAATCACGCCCTGAGCCAAAGGCAGATGCTTAACGACTGCACCACCCAGGCGCCCCAGGAGGTTGGTGATATATTAAAACGTCCATATTGCAGACAAAAAAATAGGCTTAGAGTTAGGAAATTTGGCCCAGGTCACCCAAACAGGATATCAGACCCCGAAGTCTGACATCAGAGCCCTCTCGCTTGACTACTATGCAGTCCTGCCTATGAACTTGTGATGGACCATGGGGAGAGACAAAGCTGGAAACTAATTTGTGCCTAGATTTTCTGGGAGGCTTCAAGCATCGTGTTGAGGGGCTGAGTAGGAAAGGGCCACCTAACCCAGCCGGAGGGGCCTGAGGAAAATTTCACATGAACTGCACTCAGAACTGAGCTTTGAAAGAAAAGTAGGAGTTAGTACAGCACAGGTATTCTTCAAGCAGTGGGAAGAACACAGAGAAAATCCAGAGCTATAACGAGCACGGTGTATTTGGGTATTGCATAAAATATAATAATCATTATGTAAGTAGGTTGATGAATAGATGGCTGGATTTGTGGACAGACGGATGAATTTTGATGGAAATTAATATGAGAAAGGAAGGCTAACTACTTCATGGAGGCGAATGTGCTAAATGCTTTATAAGCACGTGCCCCCTCTCACAGCATCTCCGTGGGGCAGAAGCTGCAGTCGTCCTCTTCCTCATCCCAGGATCGGAACCCAGGCAGCCTGACATCACAGTCTGTGATCTCGGCCACCCCACTAGCTAGCCCCTCGAATGTGTGCAGGTTTGGATACCTTCTGACCTAGGGCTTAGGTACCAAGTTGGTCACTTTTCAGCTGTGTGAGTTGGTGATGTATAATATTCTGAGCTTCACCAGAAAATGCAAATAATTATACATACCCAGAGGGTTGTGTGTTTAAGTTATCTAAAGCTCTTGGCCCATAAGAGAACTCATATTTAACAAGTACCTAGGCCAGTCTCACTGAAGTTGAATATTCATCTGGGACTTTCTTGCCAGTCTGGAGACTATGCAGAGAGAAGACATATGGTTGNTGAATTTTGATGGAAATTAATATGAGAAAGGAAGGCTAACTACTTCATGGAGGCGAATGTGCTAAATGCTTTATAAGCACGTGCCCCCTCTCACAGCATCTCCGTGGGGCAGAAGCTGCAGTCGTCCTCTTCCTCATCCCAGGATCGGAACCCAGGCAGCCTGACATCACAGTCTGTGATCTCGGCCACCCCACTAGCTAGCCCCTCGAATGTGTGCAGGTTTGGATACCTTCTGACCTAGGGCTTAGGTACCAAGTTGGTCACTTTTCAGCTGTGTGAGTTGGTGATGTATAATATTCTGAGCTTCACCAGAAAATGCAAATAATTATACATACCTAGAGGGTTGTGTGTTTAAGTTATCTAAAGCTCTTGGCCCATAAGAGAACTCATATTTAACAAGTACCTAGGCCAGTCTCACTGAAGTTGAATATTCATCTGGGACTTTCTTGCCAGTCTGGAGACTATGCAGAGAGAAGACATATAGTTGTGGTTGCCCCCTTACCACCAGCAAACTCTCTAGCTGACAGCCACTCAGGCATGCACCCACATGGACTGCTTTCATGGAAAGAAAGTGTGAAATGAAGGTTTTATATTCAGTCAGGATGTCCTTTGTCTATCAAGGACATAAAAAAATAGGTGTTTTTTTTTTTAAGATTTTATTTATTTAGTTGAGAGACAGAGAGAGACCATAAGCAGGGGGGTGGGCAGAGGGAGAGGGAGAAGCAGACTCCCCGCTGAGCAGGGAGCCCAACGACACAGGGGCTTGATCCCAGGACCTGAGCTGAAGGCAGACACTTAACAACTGAGCCACCCAGGTACCCCTAGAAAACAGTTTTAAATGTGGCAGAACTCAGGTACATCGTACATTGTACACATAAGCCCTGCCTGAGGATCTCCTGGAAGATTAACTTCACCCAACCAAGAGATGATTAACTAAACAACAGAAAAAGAATGGATGGTGAGCATTTCATATATATAATCGTAGATTTAAGACTCAACAAACATGAGAACAAGATGGAAGAACAATATTTAAAATGTTCTATGTTCTGATGAGGTATAAATCATGCAATTAAAACATCAGAGGACAAGAAAGAGGTGAAGAGGAAAGCAGAGTGAGTTCACTGATTTGTGAATAGGCAATTGGTGGGTGTCATAGGATAGCATTAAAAATTCACAAACCAGATAACAAAGATTAAACAAGGAAACATGGGTTGGAAACATTTTTAAAAGGAACTAAAAAAGATAACCTCCCCTCAAAAAAAGTACAAAAATAACTACAAAAAAAAGCAGAAAATGTGACTACTAGAAAAAATGAAACCTTCCTAAATACCAAAAGCAATTTTTTAAGAAAAGAAAACACATCACATAGAGAAGAAACCACAAAAACATAATATAGTACATACAGGGTTTATAAAGTAATTTGAAAAAGATGCAATGTCATACAATTAAATTGAATGGGCTTTATTCACATATTATAAGAACAAAATATCTCAGTGATGTTCCCAAAGCAAGACTTAACTGTATGCTGTATTCAAGAGACACAACTAAAATAAAGTGACTCAGGAAGGTTTAAAATGAAGTGATGGGCAAAAGTAAACCAGGAAAATGGAAATAATAAGACAGTAAGCTTTCAGATTGTGATGTAGCAAATATATAGAATTCAAGTCAAAAGTCATTAAAGGTAATAAAGGACCATTTCAAATATTAAGTGTTAAAATTCATAGTAAAGTTCAAACAGTTATGAATGTTGAGCACCCAAGGAAATAGAAACTATCTTTATGAAGCAAAAAGAGAAATAGGTAGAAACATACTCAAAACAGGAAACTTCGACACAGCACCCTCAGCACAAGACAGATCGAGTAGACAATAAACAAAGATATAGAAGACCTAAAGAACATATTTAATAAGACAGATCTCATGGATCTATGCTGAACTTTGATCTGATAAGAGAGAACACACTTTCCTCTCAAGCACATATAGAATGCTGACAAATATGATCAAATATTAGGTCAGAAGGAAAATAACAGTAAGTCACATAAAATTTAAAAAAATAACACTCTGATGACAACACAATAAAATTGGTAATTATTAATAACTTTTTTAAAAAGCTTAAAGTCTCTCCCCACCCCCAGAAATTTAAAAATTGCTATTGAATCTATCACAACCCAAAACAGACTAAGGAGACATGACAACAAAATACAATGTGATACCCTGTATTGGTTCTTGGAACAGAAAGAGAACATTAATGGGAAAACTGAAGAAATCCAAAAAAGTCTGGAATATAGTTCACAGTAATGTAGCAATGTTGATTCTTAGATTGGACAGATGTATCATAATCACAAAAGCTATTAACAATAGGGGAAACTGGCTGAAGAATGCATGGGAACTCCATGGTATCTTTGCAACTGTTCTGTAAACATAAAATTACTTCAAAACCAAAAGTTTGTTTTGAAAACTTTAAATTGAAATTCTGGGTGCCTGGGTGGCTCAGTCAAACATCTGCCTTCAGCTCAGGTCATGATCCCAGGGTACTGGGATCGAGCCCCATGTCAGGCTCCCTGCTCAGCAGGGAGTCTGCTTCTCCCCCTCCCTCTGATGCTGTTCTCTCTCTGTCTGTCTGTGAAATAAATAAATAAAATAAAATATTTTTAAAAAAGAAAAAAGAAAAGAAAAACACTTCTCTCAAATACCTATTGAGTAAACAGAAATATACAACCAACATGGCAGCCCTTCTAAAAATTATTTTTAATGCAGATATTTATTAATTACTCTGTAAGACATAACCAAATGGGCCTACTTATCATTCATACAATCTCTAAAATGTATTAGGCTTCCTAGAGTCTGTATACCAAAACCAATCCTGAAAAATGTACTATTAAAGAATTATGATGGCAAAATTGAGGGCTTAAATGCTTTTGATAGACAGCCAGAGCTACAAGAAAGGGAAGCCCAAAGAAGACTCACTGTCTCTTTAATCTTTACGATGATTGAAACACTACAGTTCAGAATCTATGGGATATATTTAAAGCTGTTTGTAGGGGAAAATTCATAGCCTTAAACACTTTATCAATATATAGAAAAGAATGAAAATATAAGCTAAATTCCAGTCTCATAAAAGTCAAACAAAACAACCATCAGTACAGTAACAAAGTACACCAAAATATAACACAAGAAAGAAATAATCAATATGAAACCAAATTCACGAGAAAGACAACAGAAAAACAGCAGATCTAATTAATAAAACAAGCTATGAATTTCTTAAAACAACAAAATAAACAAAGCACTAGCTAACTAAATTGAGGGGGAAAGCAGGGAAAGCACAAATACAGAAAATTAATGACATTGGGGGAAACAAGTCATTCAAAGAGAGAATTTTTCTTTTTTAAATAAGACTACTTTGCAGACCTCTATGCGAATAACTTGAAACACTGGATAAATGGATAATTATCTAGGAAAATATGGTTTTCCCAAAAATTGACCTCAGTAGATATAGAGTTCATAAAGATAAATTTCTGTAGAAGAAACAGAGAAAGTTCTTAAATTGCTTGTACAAATTAAAACTTTAAAAATTAAAAAAAAAAGAAACTTTAAGAAAAATTTTAAATGATGGAGAGGGAATGAGAGACCACCTACTCTGTAGTTCTTCACATTTTGATTTATTTTATTTTTTTCCTGTCTGTTATTCTCTTCTGCTATTTCCCTCCATTCATACAAGTCTCTATTTCTCAGGTTGAACACTGGTTCAGAAAGAATTTTTTTTATAATAATATTTTTTATTAAATTATGTAAGTCACCATATAGTATATCCCTAGTTTTTGATGTTAAGTTCCATGATTCATTACTTGCATATAACACCCAGCGCACCATGCAATACATGCCCTCCTTACTACCCATCACCGGCCTATCCCATTCCCCC
>NC_048219.1:185066465-185069920 GCF_002007445.2 Ailuropoda melanoleuca
GGACCATACGCACCTTCTGTGGAAGGAGGAAGGCTGATGTAATGAACAACCATCAGAAGTGCTTCATACGATAACTTCACAGTAATGCACCAAAAATTTTGAGAAAGAAAAAATGGAAAAATGGGTCACAGTACTTAACACAGAATAAGTACTAAATAAACTCTGGCTTCTATTACTATCATTTTCCATTTAACATGCTACCTCCCACCTCTCTACACAGCGGCTGCTCACCCAGCCAGCTTCCAAACTCGTCTGTTGGCCCCCAGGCAGGGCCCCCTTCAATGAATGTTCTACAGTCTGACCTGTGACATAGCAGAAGTGTTCCTCGAATACATAAAATTAATGTATTGGCCATTCAACAAATAAACACATGTGAAGCAGGTTTGTAATGAACAGTACTGACAGCTAACAGTTGCTGCATACATACCGTTGTACTAGCTGTGTCATATGCAAAGGGAGCTCTTCATACCAATTTTATGAGGCAGGCACCTTTACTGCCATCATCTTACCTATGAAGACAGGGAGGTTAAACAACTTCCCCTGGGTCACATGCATAGCCAAGCTGGGCTTTTAATTCAGCATACAGCGATACATGTCAATTATTTCTCAATAAAACTGGGAAAAGGTAAATTTAAAAAAAATTATCTCTAGAGTATGAGAGTTTAACTACTATTCCATCTTGTCTCTTTTAAGTNAAAATCTTACTCTTTCTTGAAATATTAATTTGTTAAAGGCAAGGGAAAAAACAAATTCCAGATAAGAGATTTGGCTTTAGATTTGAAATAGGTGCTTCACAGTTGGACTTGACAAGTCTTATGAATTTGAACTCATGAATTTGAAAAGTGTCACATTTCCCCCTGAACTTCTAGAGGAGTCATCTCAGTGCTCTGATCTCTCCCCTTAGGAGCATTTATTTCAATGTTTTATGAACCAGTAGGGGAGTGGGTCAAACAATAGTTTTTCCTGGTGATTTCCCTACTTTTGCCATCTCTGAAGAGTGAGACATCAAAGTGAGACTGTTCTGTTTTGTTTTCTCTGAATTCCATCAGGCTTCCAGCTAGTTTCATAATCAACCCTAGTGGAAATTATTGACATGAATACTCTAAAGTTGCAAACAACTTGTATGGTTCGTGCTGAATTAGTTGTTCTTATTTTAATGAGAATAATAAAGTGCCAAATGACCTTTGCTATCAAGTGATAATTAAAACGACCGCTACTTGATGATTCTTTTTTCTTGAATTTCCTTGGGTTTTTGTTGAGCCAGACTCTTAAAAAATAATATTAATCAGACTGATGCTATTTTTTCATTTACACATTTAATGATATCAGCAGAAGTTCTTTTTACTACCCCCTAAAAATTAAAAGAAAATCAAGCTTTTCTTCTAGAGGAGTTGTAATGAATGTACAGATAACTCCCTACAGAAGTCAGATGAGACTGTGTCTGTTCGGTTTCAAAGAGGAAAATACAACTGCTTGTATTTTTTTTTTCTGAAATATTCTCAATAAAGTTGAAAGATGCTAGAGATATCCTGGTTTTACCCTTCATTTATCGCAGCTCTCTTCAGTTTCCTTCTTTTTGTGACTTCTCCTTCTTTTAGAGCTTAAGACAAGTTTTGTTTTTCAGCATTATCTCAGGTTAAATTCAGTTGGGAAGGAAGTGAGAGAAGCATGGGAATTAATAAGCACAAAAATTCAATTCAAATGAAACTGGCTTTTGCATTTTTCAATCTTCAAAGATTTACGGTTAGATTCGGGGCACTTCATTCTGCTGCAGGATCGATGCCCACTTACTTATTCAGCAAGTATTTCTTACATGCCAACCGTTGGAAAGGAATGGTGCTGGGCTCTGGGGATACCATGGTGAGAAAAACGAGACAGAGACCTGGCCCCCACAAAGTATAGAATCTAGTCAGGAAAACAGATTAATTAAATAATCACATAAATTAGTGTGAGCAATGGCACATGCAAGAAGGGAAAGGTAGGTGGCATGATGAGGATGTACTACAGGGAGCTCTAGAACATTCTATCAGGATCAGAGACGGCTTCTCTAAGGAAATGGCACTGTAGTTGAGAGCTGAAGGGCACGTGGTAACTAGGCATGAGGGTAGGGGTTGGGAAGGGTAATCATGTAGGGGAACGGACCATACGCACCTTCTGTGGAAGGAGGAAGGCTGATGTAATGAACAACCATCAGAAGTGCTTCATACGATAACTTCACAGTAATGCACCAAAAATTTTGAGAAAGAAAAAATGGAAAAATGGGTCACAGTACTTAACACAGAATAAGTACTAAATAAACTCTGGCTTCTATTACTATCATTTTCCATTTAACATGCTACCTCCCACCTCTCTACACAGCGGCTGCTCACCCAGCCAGCTTCCAAACTCGTCTGTTGGCCCCCAGGCAGGGCCCCCTTCAATGAATGTTCTACAGTCTGACCTGTGACATAGCAGAAGTGTTCCTCGAATACATAAAATTAATGTATTGGCCATTCAACAAATAAACACATGTGAAGCAGGTTTGTAATGAACAGTACTGACAGCTAACAGTTGCTGCATACATACCGTTGTACTAGCTGTGTCATATGCAAAGGGAGCTCTTCATACCAATTTTATGAGGCAGGCACCTTTACTGCCATCATCTTACCTATGAAGACAGGGAGGTTAAACAACTTCCCCTGGGTCACATGCATAGCCAAGCTGGGCTTTTAATTCAGCATACAGCGATACATGTCAATTATTTCTCAATAAAACTGGGAAAAGGTAAATTTAAAAAAAATTATCTCTAGAGTATGAGAGTTTAACTACTATTCCATCTTGTCTCTTTTAAGTCAGACAAAGGCTTGGGGCACCTGGGGGGCTCAGTCAGTCGATCGGCTGCCTTCAGCTCAGGTCATGATCTCAGGGTCCTGGGATTGAGCCCCGCATCGCATCGGAGGGCAAGATGGGTGTGTGGAAGAAACTAAGAGAAGCCAGAGCAAGGAGGTGAAAGTGGAGTGAGATAAACCAGATCATGGAAGACCCTGTGCCCCAGTCAGAGGTTTGAAAGTCATCTGAAAGACAGCAGGAAGCCAGTGGATATTTCAAAGCAAGGACCACGATAGAAAGGATCTGATTAATATTTTTAGAATTTCACATTAACCTCAGTTTGAAGAATAGATCATAGGAGTCAAGAGTAAAAGAAGAGAGACTAACTCAGACTGATTGATATTAATGCAGAAATGACCGTGGTTTATAGTAGGGTATTGACACTGGACATGAAGAGAAGGGAATAGAGATAGAAAAGAAAAGTCTTGCTAATGCATCGACGTGGAGAATGAGAAGAACAGAAGAACCAAAGATGACTCCTAGACATTTGGGCTCAGATGACTACAAATGGTGGTCCGTCCCCAGGGAGGGAAGGAAGGAGCAAGTTCGGAGGGGAAAGTCACGAGCTCCAGTTGGAATGTGAAGTC
>NC_048219.1:185071931-185217599 GCF_002007445.2 Ailuropoda melanoleuca
GAGAATGAGAAGAACAGAAGAACCAAAGATGACTCCTAGACATTTGGGCTCAGATGACTACAAATGGTGGTCGGTCCCCAGGGAGGGAAGGAAGGAGCAAGTTCGGAGGGGAAAGTCACGAGCTCCAGTTCGAATGTGAAGTCCTGAACTACCTCTCGCCTTCGTGTGAAGGTGTAAAGCCCGAAGTTGTACACGTGAGGCTTGGAGCTTAGGGCCAGAGTTGGGAATGTAAGGGTCATTGACATGCAAATGGCCTGGAAAGCCATGGAGATCACCTAAGAGCAAAGAAACAAAAAGACATGGTCCGTGGTTCCTAGACATGGCTGGCTAATTAATCCTCCCTCCTGGGGTCTCAGATTCCCTATCAGCTAAATGGAAGCAAAGCAGTGAAGATATTGCCGGCCTCAGGCTGACGGAAGCCAAGATGAACCCTCTTTCTATTCCTTCATTCTTGATTGTTCATCTGCATTACTGGCAAGTAAGGAGAGATTTTTATTCTTTTCCTAACAGGTTCTGAAATAGGTTGATAGATTGGGGAGGGCCTCCTAGAGCAAAACAAAGCATAATTCTGACAACACAATTGAACCTTCCTTGTGCTGAATCCCACATGTACCCTTGCAGATAAAGGTCCAGGGAGGGCCCTATTCATTTTCCTTTCAGGATGTTCCTAAGAGTGGGGCCAGCAGTGTTACTAACCTCTTTATGTAAATCTGATCAATCCGAGTTGACATTCCACGGTACGTGAAGTGAATAGGCAAAAACTTCTGTATACCAACCACGTAATCATATCNCATTAACCTCAGTTTGAAGAATAGATCATAGGAGTCAAGAGTAAAAGAAGAGAGACTAACTCAGACTGATTGATATTAATGCAGAAATGACCGTGGTTTATAGTAGGGTATTGACACTGGACATGAAGAGAAGGGAATAGAGATAGAAAAGAAAAGTCTTGCTAATGCATCGACGTGNAGTAATGCACCAAAAATTTTGAGAAAGAAAAAATGGAAAAATGGGTCACAGTACTTAACACAGAATAAGTACTAAATAAACTCTGGCTTCTATTACTATCATTTTCCATTTAACATGCTACCTCCCACCTCTCTACACAGCGGCTGCTCACCCAGCCAGCTTCCAAACTCGTCTGTTGGCCCCCAGGCAGGGCCCCCTTCAATGAATGTTCTACAGTCTGACCTGTGACATAGCAGAAGTGTTCCTCGAATACATAAAATTAATGTATTGGCCATTCAACAAATAAACACATGTGAAGCAGGTTTGTAATGAACAGTACTGACAGCTAACAGTTGCTGCATACATACCGTTGTACTAGCTGTGTCATATGCAAAGGGAGCTCTTCATACCAATTTTATGAGGCAGGCACCTTTACTGCCATCATCTTACCTATGAAGACAGGGAGGTTAAACAACTTCCCCTGGGTCACATGCATAGCCAAGCTGGGCTTTTAATTCAGCATACAGTGATACATGTCAATTATTTCTCAATAAAACTGGGAAAAGGTAAATTAAAAAAAAAATTATCTCTAGAGTATGAGAGTTTAACTACTATTCCATCTTGTCTCTTTTAAGACAGACAAAGGCTTGGGGCACCTGGGGGGCTCAGTCAGTCGATCGGCTGCCTTCAGCTCAGGTCATGATCTCAGGGTCCTGGGATTGAGCCCCGCATCGCATCGGAGGGCAAGATGGGTGTGTGGAAGAAACTAAGAGAAGCCAGAGCAAGGAGGTGAAAGTGGAGTGAGATAAACCAGATCATGGAAGACCCTGTGCCCCAGTCAGAGGTTTGAAAGTCATCTGAAAGACAGCAGGAAGCCAGTGGATATTTCAAAGCAAGGACCACGATAGAAAGGATCTGATTAATATTTTTAGAATTTCACATTAACCTCAGTTTGAAGAATAGATCATAGGAGTCAAGAGTAAAAGAAGAGAGACTAACTCAGACTGATTGATATTAATGCAGAAATGACCGTGGTTTATAGTAGGGTATGGGCACTGGACATGAAGAGAAGGGAATAGAAATAGAAAAGAAAAGTCTTGCTAATGCATCAGACGTAGAGAATGAGAAGAACAGAAGAACCAAAGATGACTCCTAGACATTTGGGCTCAGATGACTACAAATGGTGGTCGGTCCCCAGGGAGGGAAGGAAGGAGCAAGTTCGGAGGGGAAAGTCACGAGCTCCAGTTCGAATGTGAAGTCCTGAACTACCTCTCGCCTTCGTGTGAAGGTGTAAAGCCCAAAGTTGTACACGTGAGGCTTGGAGCTTAGGGCCAGAGTTGGGAATGTAAGGGTCATTGACATGCAAATGGCCTGGAAAGCCATGGAGATCACCTAAGAGCAAAGAAACAAAAAGACATGGTCCGTGGTTCCTAGACATGGCTGGCTAATTAATCCTCCCTCCTGGGGTCTCAGATTCCCTATCAGCTAAATGGAAGCAAAGCAGTGAAGATATTGCCGGCCTCAGGCTGACGGAAGCCAAGATGAACCCTCTTTCTATTCCTTCATTCTTGATTGTTCATCTGCATTACTGGCAAGTAAGGAGAGATTTTTATTCTTTTCCTAACAGGTTCTGAAATAGGTTGATAGATTGGGGAGGGCCTCCTAGAGCAAAACAAAGCATAATTCTGACAACACAATTGAACCTTCCTTGTGCTGAATCCCACATGTACCCTTGCAGATAAAGGTCCAGGGAGGGCCCTATTCATTTTCCTTTCAGGATGTTCCTAAGAGTGGGGCCAGCAGTGTTACTAACCTCTTTATGTAAATCTGATCAATCCGAGTTGACATTCCACGGTACGTGAAGTGAATAGGCAAAAACTTCTGTATACCAACCACGTAATCATATCTGACAATTCAGTTCAACACCCCGATTTACCAGGACCCAGGAGATCCTTTTGTCAGTCAATCAACAAGTATTTACTGAGTGCCCTCAGGGTGCCCAGTACTGGATGAAGCTGCTTTTGTGAGCAAGCAAGCGGATTCACTGCCATGAAAATAGAAATTTAATCACTTGTTCATCCAAGCATTTCCCTTCAGCTTTTCCAATATGCATTTTTATGAATGACTAACAGAGTTGCTGCTGCAAAGGCAGCCTGCAAATCCCAGCCAGAGCCCCTGAGAGGAAAGATGACTCACCCACACCTGACGCCCAGCCTCGGTTTCTTTCAGAGGCGCAGGAAGGGAATGGTAATGTCCTGGGTAGAATGACCCAGATGCCCTCCTGAGTCCCATGCGGGTCATAATGGCTTCCTCCCCCACCCGGCAGTGATGATTTCAACCCAGAGAAAGTTTAAACTGGGAAAACTCCAATTTCATTGTCAGGCTGCCTGAAAAACTGGCAAAAGGAGTTTTGCTTCCTGTCGAGCAATAGCACATTTTTGTTGTGAGTTCTTTTCCTTCGGAAAATGCTGAAGCCATAGAGTGCTGTGTACTGATTTGTGTTTCAGTTCTGGCCGCTCTAACAAACAGCGTACAAAAACAACAAACATCTATTTCTCACGATTCTGGAGGCTGGCAAGGACAAGATCAAGGTGCCGGCAGATTTCATGTCTACCAAAGACCTTCTTGGTTCGCAAATGGCTGCCTTACTGCTGTGTCTTCCCAAGGCAGAGAGAAAGCTCTGGCCTCTTTTTCTTCTAAGAACACTAATCGCATTATAGGGGCTCTACCATCATGACCTTATCTAAGCCTAATTAACTTCCAATGGCCCCATTCCAAATACCATCACATATCAACGTATGATTTCGNCTTGGTTCTCAAATGGCTGCCTTACTGCTGTGTCTTCCCAAGGCAGAGAGAAAGCTCTGGCCTCTTTTTCTTCTAAGAACACTAATCGCATTATAGGGGCTCTACCATCATGACCTTATCTAAGCCTAATTAACTTCCAATGGCCCCATTCCAAATACCATCACATATCAACGTATGATTTCGGGGAGAGAGGACCAAACATGTGGTCCGTAACAATTTGCTCACAACATAGTAACAGTGACTACTTCCAGTTTGCCTTTCACTGCAAGATTTCCAAGGACTTTACCAGCTTACACATGGGGCGATGCCACCACTCACTCTAATACCTACTCAAACAGAGGTTGAAGTGTGCCAAGTAACCCCCGGGTCACAATTCAACAAAGCTCTGACATCCCTGTGCAAATAGTCAAACAAATTTGCTCTTGAAAACTTTTTGGCTATGTTCAGCCTCCCAGGTATTTGTCTTGGGCTTCTCTTCCAGGCTTGTTTCATTGCTTGGTCCCCTGGGCAGGGCTGTCTCTTCTTTCCAAGGAGACTGGGTATCTAATTAACCTCAAATGTTGATGCCTACTAATGGTTTTCTTGGTCTTCCTGTCAAGTTTCAATTCAAGTCATGTATCTGGCCACTGCAGTACCCACCGATCCCTTAGTGCTTTGAATTTTTATTGCATAAGCATTGTTATTACCCTTTGATCATTTTTTCATATATTAACTTTTCATCATATCTTATGATTTGTTTTGTGGCTTTTGAGAGAGAGAAACTTATTTTTGTCATTGTCTTGATTGTTTTTAATCTCTTAATCCACCCTCACAATGCTTTGTGCTAAAGGTTCACCTGGTAAGACTTCGTGAAGCTGAATTGAATTTACATGATGGTAACTTCTGGAACTACAGTCTAGTTGCATAAATATAATAGAAGCATTTCAGATATTCTAGCAAGTGGGTAGGAAAGATAATTTGGGGTTAGAGGATTTTGAGGTCCTATAGAATATCCACATATATGCTATTGATGCAGAAAACTATCCCTAATTACTGCCAACTTTGTCCCAGCTCAGGCCTCAGTGTGACATCATCACCCAAATCCACACAGGACTGATTAGTAACAGGAAACAAATTATTAATTCACTAAATTATAGTGAGAAGAACCTGGCCTATGAACTTGGCACTGGCAGAGGGTAATTCTTTCCTATGGCAGAAGTCTGATAAGGAAAGCAAATTCACATGAGAAGTAGATGCCTGATGAATACTGGGCAAGAGTTAAACTGAGATATTTCCAAAGGACTTTGGACAGCTCATGCATGGTCCTTTGCTTCTCTAGAAGGATTACGTTGTGGTCACTTGGAATTGGAACCCCAATCCTTTGGGAAATGCCTAGAGTCACCATGACTCTTACTCTTTGACTTTCTTTTCTGAAGTTTACATAAATCTGCATCTTCTGAATATTATGTCTTCATCTTATTTCAAAACTCTCTGCATTTTCCCCATGTCCCCAGGGCAGCGTTTCTGTGCTGGTTGTTATCACTCTCACTAGGATTCTGCTTACTTCCTACCTGGAGGACATGTAACTGATAAGTGCTCTCTTTCTATGTTCGGTCTGGAATCTCCCAAATCTGGGGGTATGTCAAGAGAGTGAGGCAGTTCTGGAAGTTCATGCTAAGGAGATCCAAGCTCCAGTCATCTACTGGAGAAAAAAGGGAGCATCATAAGTAATTATCAGAGATCAGAAACAGGCAAACGGTGTATGGTTATTATGCATAGAGCTTTAGGGCAGCAGGAGGCCTAGAAGAAAGCATGCATTAGAGTAGAAGGCATAATGGCACTTTGATTTTAATTCTTTAGAAGTCAGTGCATGATGGTGTGATAAGAATCTCAATTATTAAAAACAATAACCTGAGGGGAAATAACTTGACTAACATCACAACTTGAAAAAAGGTGAGATTTGAACAAAGTTCTCTGTGATTCATGCTTCCCTGCACTTCCCATTGTAGGCTGAGCCCAAGGGCTGCTGTCTGTCAGCTCCAGGATTCAGCCACCATATTCCAACGACTTTCTACTGGATTTCCATAGGCTCTCCATCACTGCCAATATTGATTTCAAAGTGAATAATAAAAGTCGGAGAAATACCGGCATGAAATATATCCTAAATTTTCTTGAATGTTATCTCACCTTATACATGGACTTCCTTATCCCCTTCCTAAAATAGATCAAGACAAATGCATTTCCCAACATGATAAGTATAAACTAATGTTCCTATGGCTTGAATGAACCTTCATTTTCTGGCCCCACAATCCATCCAACAGAGTTCCTACTGTTCTTTCTCTCATTCCTCTCTCCTCAGAGCTCTGAATGTCTATAATTCTGTAGGACCCTCCTCCAAGTCCTGAAACTCCTCAGAGGACCCGGCCTAGCTCTGGAAAATTCCTCCTCCAGGTTCTAATAACTAGGTTCTAGGTTCTAATAACTAGGTTATTAGTTCTAATAACTCCAATATCTTTCCTTTGTTTTTTGAGAGTGGTAACTACTTCCTGCAGGTATTCATTGGTATTCCCTTTTAGTGTTTTCAACCCTCCATCTTGTGTAATGATACAATAATTGATAGCAGACATTGGACTCTTTTCCACCCTCTGGCTCATCTGTGTCTTAGTAAGGCACCTAAAGTAGTTGGTACCCCTGCTCACCGAAGTCCGACTGGCACAACTCCACTAATGTCATAGACTAGCATATTATTCTTTGGAGGGTCAAGATGATGAACATCTCCGCAGACCACACTGGGGCAGACAGTGAGAGAGTTGACACAGTCCTGAGCCAAGAAAGAAAGATAGATGGCGTACATATATGCAGTGGAATATTACTCAGCCATCAGAAAGGATGAATACCCACCATTTGCATCAACATGGATGGAACTGGAGGGGATTAGGCTAAGTGAAGTAAGTCAAGCAGAGAAAGACAATTGTCATATGGTTTCACTCATATATGGAACATAAGGAATAGCGCAGAGAACCACAGTGAAAGGGAGGGAAAACTGAATGGGAAGAAATCAGAGAGGGAGACAAACCATGAGAGACTCTGGACTCTGGGAAACAAACTGAGGGTTACAGAAGGGCGGGGGGTGGGGGGATGGGGTAAGCGGGTGATGGGTATTGAGGATGTGTTGTGATGAGCACTGGGTGTTATACCCAACTAATGAATCGTAGAACACTACAACAAAAACTTATGATGTCCTATAGGCTGGCTAACTGAACATAATAAAAANGGGAGGGAGGGAGAGAGAGAGAAAGAGAAAAAGAAAAAGTGACAAGAAACAAAAAAACCAACCCTGATTTGAATATTTTCTGTACTGTAGGTCACAGGTAGGGGTGCTTTTTAACCTTAAATAATAATATCTTTAATAAAATGTTCCTTGCTCCTGGTCTATCCAGATAAAACCAGATAAAAAGCCAATACAAGAGGGATGAGCTCGAATAGGAGCTTGATGGAAAACATGAGATAAACTGTTAGCTTTGGCTCCTATAAATTGCCTGGGGCTCTTGCTGCTATATTTGGTCTTCTGAATTCAAGTCCACATCATAAATACTGTAACTAAGAGGAGCCTGATGGAACTGATACACTGGCGGCTGCCTTCCAGGGTGTAATTCACACGTCAACACCAGTTATTCTTATTTTTCTGCGTCATTCCCTCTCCAGGGACAACCTTAAATTATCTGTGGGTAGACAGTTCAGCCAACTAAAAGTAAAATTGTTAAATTTTCATAAAATAGATCCTGTAGAAATAAAGCAAGTGGGCCCAAAAACACTTTGTTCTCCTTTTGGGGTATTTTTATTCTATTTGCTTCCTCTCTCATCACAACAGACAAAGTCATTCACCCCAGAATGGGCTATGGGCTGAATATATGCCCATACCTTCAGAAACTATTTAGTGACCATTGCCATTTATCATGCCTTCATACTAAGCTCTCAGGATAAAGTGACCAAGACAGAGCCCCAGGTGCTCAGGAACTTAGAATCTAGAGAGAAATACAGATAAATAGGCAAGCAATATGAAATGGTAAGACAGGGAAGCAGTAAAGAGTACAAAAGTACTAAGCCTGAGTACTCACCACTGAGTAAGGGTAGGCATGGATCACCACTGAGTTGGGGAAGGTGGGGATCCCCACTGAGTGGGGGCAGGGCAGGGATCAGAGGAGGCCTCCTGAGGGTGACATATACACTGAGATAAAGACTTTGATGTCAGTCTTTTATTTGACAAATATTTATTGAACACAAGTATTGTTATAGACCCTGGGGAGACGGTAATGATGAAGACAAAACTCCTGCCCTCCAGGAGCTTACTGAGACAGGTACCTATTTTTAATTGAGGTAGTGATAACAGCTAAAAGAAACTAAAGCCAAAAAAGTGAAGAAATAGGGATAAATTGATAATAAAAATTAAATTTATTTTAATAAAAAACAAAATAATAAAAAAATAAAGAAATAGAAAGTGATTGAATAGTCAAGAAAAGCCCCTTTGATTAGCAGGCATTCAAATATAAATGAGAAAAGTGAGAAAGCCAGACCATTGGCTCTTTCTTACCAAATGGTGCTTATAACAAATCATGCACAGTTATCTGGAATACAATACAGCTAGTGCTGTCCCCATGCCTGGGGGCGTGCGTCTGTGGCTCCACTGATCTTGGCTGGACTCATGAACCAGGGGTGAAGTCCAACATGGCCACAGCAAAACAGACCAAGAGGAGAGTGACCTGAAGACAGAGATGTTGGCAGGAGCCAGGCTCATGCAGATTTGATATAAGATGTCATGGGCAGCTTTTAGAGACTTTTGAGAAAAGTACCATGATGTGATTATTATTTGAAAAAGATCACTCATTACTACAGGGTAGACTGCAGTGAAGCAAGAGTGGAAGTGATCGGGTAAGGGGCCTTTATGATATTCTGGCAATAAATTCCAGTGGCTTGAACAAGGGTAGTAAAGGCTGAGGTGATGAAAAGAGATTTTTAAGAATCTCTTGAAGATAATCCAATGTGTCTTATAGGTGGACTGGATAGAGGTGGGTCAATGAGAGAGAGAGAGAACCCAAAAGTGGGTTCTGCAAGCTGGACTCACCACTCAGCCCTACAGCAACACAGAGTGGGTTCCTTTCGTTGGCCCAGACACTCATCCATAGAGATAGCACTGCCTCCCTTCTGCCACTTTCATGGCACCAGCATATTGAACAGAAGATGGTGTGTTCCTCACCCCTGATTACCAGTGGGAAGATTACGTGTGAGCTCTGTAAAACCACTTCACCTCTTTAATTCTTAACTTCCTCTTTAAAATGGAAGTAATGAAGGCACCTGGGTGGCTCAGTCGGTGAAGCATCTGACTCTTGATTTTGGCTCAGGTCATGATCTTTGGGTCATGGGATCAAGTCCCGATTGGGGCTCTGCATTCAGCATGGAATCTGCCTGTCCCTTTCCCTCTGTTCCTCCCCACTCATACTCTCTCTCCGTCTCTCTTTCTCTCAAATAAATGAGTCAATAAAATCTTTTAAAAAATTATAAAATAAGATGGGAGCAATCACTGACAGCGCCAATGCTGGCGAGGATATGGAGCAAGGGGATCTCCCATTCATTGCTGATGGGAATGCAAAATGGTACAACCACTTTGGAAGACAGTCTGGCAGTTTCTTTAAAAAGTAAGCATACTGTCCTTCAGTAAACAAAGGGATAAATAAACTGCAATATATCCAAACAACAGAATATTATTCAGTGCTAAAATTAAATGAGCTATCAAGCCATGAAGTCATGGAAGAAATTCAAATGTGATTTACTAAGTGAAAGAAGCCAACCTGAAAAAGCTATGTACTGCATGATTCCAACTCTATGACATTTTGAAAAAGGCAAAACTATGGAAACAGGAAAAGATCAGTGGTCGCCAGGGGTGGGGGGGGGTAGAAATGAATAGGCAGAGCAGAGGATTTTTAGGACAATGAAAATAGTCTGTNAGGATTTTTAGGACAATGAAAATAGTCTGTGTTATCACAATGATGGATACATCTCATTATAAATTTGTCTAAACTCATAGAGTATACAACACCAAGAGTGGCACCTAAGGTAAACTACAGACTCTGGTGGTTATGATGTATTAATATAGGTTCATCCTTGGTTTATAAAAAAAAAAGGGAATGTATCATTCTGGTGAGTGAGATTATGCCTATGTCAAGGTAGGGAGTATATGGAAAATATCCATACCTCCCTCTAGATTTTGTTGTAAACCTAAAAATGTTCTAATAAAATAAGTTCTTACCAAATAGAAAAATGAGGGTAATAATATCTGCTTTATAGGGTTGCTACGAGACTAAGCGAGCACCTTCCATGGGCGACACTCTCCCCTTGGGGCACCATCTTTACATGGAGTGAAGGCAGCATTTTCCATGAAATATTAGTTCTCTGGGTTGTTAATAAGTACTTTCTGGGAAAATGGTCCTACATTCAAATACAATTATAAAACACCAAGTTAAAAGGTCTCCTCACAATTGGGGATTCCAGAGCCTGCAACAGGCTCAGATACACTCTGAATTTTAAAGCCGTTTTCAGCACGGGACCTTATTTTTATTTTTATTTTTATTTTTTTTAAAGATTTTTATTTATTTATTTGACAGAGATAGAGACAGCCAGCGAGAGAGGGAACACAAGCAGGGGGAGTGGGAGAGGAAGAAGCAGGCTCCTAGCGGAGAAGCCTGTTGTGGGGCTTGATCCCAGAACGCCGGGATCACGCCCTGAGCCGAAGGCAGATGCTTAACCCGCTGTGCCACCCAGGCGCCCCAGGGACCTTATTTTTAGAGTATCTCCTTCAATGACTTGGATGTGTCACACCTTGGGAAGTACTGCGGTAAAAGCAGCATATCCCAAGGACCCCTGGTCAACACTCAGCAGAAATAACCATTAACCCGCTCACCTCTTCAGAGAGAAGTGGGTGTCATGAGGGAGGGGGCGGGTGGGGATGCAGAGGAATGGACTCTGAGGTCAACGCCACGAAGTCAAATGTCAGGGAAGGTGCTAGAGCCACAAGGAACTGGGAAAACAATGCAAGCAGGAAGTCTGAGGTCAGAGATCAGAGGTGGAACCCCACCTCTAAGAGCCCCAAAGCTAGAAGAAGAGGGAAAATGGAGGAGTGTTGAACACAGGGCATCAGAAATACGGGGAGTTCAGTCTTGCCTCAAGGCAAACCCTGTGACCATGGAACTGGGGCCCTGGGGCCCACCCCCTATCTTTGGTTTGGGATTTTCTATTTGGACTAAAAGCAAGGTCTTTCAGAGGCAAGGACTGACTAGATGATTAGAACGTTTGCATGGATTTGCCAATGGACAGAAATGGGTTGCTTGGCAACCAAGGCAGATGCAAGACAAGTGCCTCCTTTGGAGCAGCGAACATGTAGAGATCCCTTGGAGAGGGTGGGGGTGGGGGTAGGGCCCCAGGCAGGAGTGTGGGGAGAGGAGCCATAGATGGACCCCAAGGGTGAATAGCTTGCTTCTCTGTGTTGCACAGGCCCAGCAGGAGCCCCCCACGATTTCTCTCATCCTCGGTCATGAGTTCACCAAGGACCCCATGCAGGACCTGGGTGTCTCCAAAAGCAGCCAGAACTTTGAAGCACCTGCAAGATACAACCACATTCCTTTCTTGCCCTTCTCCTATGTTCCAAGTTCCATTCTTCCATTTTGAGCGTATTCTTGGCCAATCTAGGAACACGCAGAAGTCCATTTTTTAAAATATCATGAGCCAGGAATTTGGCCTTTCACTCAGCTGTTTCTTTGGCAAAGTTCCTCAGAGCATTTATCGTCCACCCACTCACCAGTATCGCAAATCAATTTATTTTTCGCCTGCGGTATGGATGTCTCCGAGCGATGTCACTGCAACAGCTCCATCCTGCTCATCCAAGGACCATAACTGGGTTTAGCTGAACTTAATTGAGCACTTCCTAATTTTCAGGCATTGAACCAAGCTCCCACAAGCTTTACTTCATGTAATTCCTGCAAGAATCTTAACAAAGAGGAGGGGATCCCCCCCCCCAATATTTACTGATGGAAAAAAGGAGAAGTTGGGCAAAATCCACGATCCCACAGAGAGTAAGTGGCAGTGCTGGGATTCAAACTGGCCCCAATTCAACAGCCCTGAATATGACAGTGAACAGAAATTCTAGTCTAATTCCAAAGTAGGAATCTGGAGACGCGGATTCCAATTTCCAACTCTGCAATTCATTATCCAAGTGGGAAAGTTACTTGCTGAAAATAAATTTATTTCACATTTATTTAAAACTTTCTCATTTATAATAAAGACCAGGGATTATGAGATGATCATATTTAAAGCCCTGTCAACCACAAGAGTCTGTAGTCCTTCTGCTTGTTTTTTCTAAATTTAAGACACAGGTAAAAAGGTACCCATTGTATTTTTCTTTCTGGATATAGTTGCAATGAAAAGTTTTGGATTTTTTTTTTTTTCCCATTCAGCACTTTGAGGCCATCTTGGACATTTCCTCTGGAATGCTTGCCCTTGTGTGCCCAGGATCTGTCCCCTTCTCCCAAACTCTCTCACTTCCTTGTAGGCAACTCGTACTTTGCCATGTGGGGCCCAGGGCACAACCCAGGCAGTGGGGTGATTCTAAGCAGCCGCTTCCCTCTGTTGGGTTCTGCCCTTCCCCAGGCTGGTTTCCTGGACTCCCCAGCAATACAGTCTGCTCTCCGATGGTCAGCCAACCATTCTCCCACCTCTCCTTTTCTTTCTTCTCCCTTTCTGTTCTATTACTTTTCTTTCCATTCCTTTCTCTCTCTTTTTTCTTTCTGAATGAATGAATCTTTTGAAATTGCCTTCAAATTCGGTTGATAACTCCCACAAGAAAACTGGTCTCATTAAATCCACAAGCTTTATTTTCACCTAAACAAAGGTTTGCACCTAAGTCAACCCTCCACCATATTCACCAGACCTGACGCCCAAAGACTTCCAAGTATCAAATTGCTGGCCAGTGATTTGAAATCAGATCTGGGAAGAGGTCCCTTTGCTGCCTCTTAACACCTGTGTGACAGTGCTCAGGCCAATCACTTTCTGTGCCTTGGTCTTCCTAGCTGTAAAATGGCAACAACACCGACTTGGTTAACCAAAGAGGGCACAGACAGCTGAGACGTCATGGGAGCTCAATATTCATTTGGTCAGTAAGTAGCTAAGGGTGGCGTTCTGGAGGTGAGTTCCAGAAAGGAACTCCAACATAGGCATGAACCATAGCATAGATCTAAGCATAGACCTTACCGGCCTCTGGCCAGTGTTTATCTGGATCTTATGCTCTGGCATTTCAGCTTTAAAGACAGTCAGAAACTAGAGGTGCACCGACTGGCTACTGAGCCCAGCTCTGCTGCTGAGCCTTTCCCCTGGGCTGGCTTCTTTCTGGCTGGGCCACACCAGCTGGCCCGCACATGAGGGAAGAAGGCTCTGTGGTGGTTTCTTTGGGACCACCTCTGCTCGGAAATGGAGTCCCCTGTGGGGAGACGAGCTCAAGCTTGTTGCTCTATTACAAACTCCTTGATTCTTGTCCATGAGCATAATTCACTCCAAGGTTTTTTTTATATTGAAGTGAGATACTATTAAATACAAGGTGGGCAAGTGTATGAGCAAACCAAGAAATGAATCAGTGAAAATCTTCCTATATTTTCTGGATCTTAAACATTTGAACAGTGTCTGCCGTGAGCCCTTACCTTATATCACCACTATGCAGCCCTGATTATGATTAATTCCTATTTCTTTGTGTGTGAGGTGTCTGGCATGAATACCATCTCATTGGATGGAATCATGAAATGAACTCTTTGAAGCTGCTTCACAAACTCTATTTTCTGTCACTATAAATGGGGGAAAGTGGTGAATATGGCAAAATAGTAGCCAGAAGTATTATGCCTCCACATGATTTCTGGAGTTTTTGGTTGTCTGTCAAGTTAGGACAGACAGAGGGAAGGAAGGAAGGAAGGAAGGAAGGAAGGAAGGAAGGAAGGAAGGAAGGAAGGAAGGAAGGAAGGAAAGAAAGAAAAGAAAAGAAAAGAAAAGAAAAGAAAAGAAAAGAAAAGAAAAGAAAAGAAAGGCTAAGCCAAATATAAATGAAGTTAGCATTCTTCATAAAAACACATATTTTTAAACTTGAGTAAAAATAATAATATTAGGCTAATAAATACAGCATGATATTAGGATCATAGATATAGCAATGTGTGTGTTTTATTTTTTGTTTCTTTTTAAGAAGAAGGAACCAAGAAATTGTAGACTCAAGTCAACTCAACATAATAACCAATATGAATCGGGAAATTACTGTGAATTTATTCATTGCTCAATCAGGAAATAAAAATCCGCCCCTCACAGACTGTGAGCTGCGGACACAAAGGGCCGATCTCTGCCTTCCCGGGCTCCTCACGGTTCAGTGGGGGATTTGATGCATAATCTGACCACGGCAGCTACTTAGGAGTTGTGCTGGCAGAACACAGAGGACGAGGCATTCCCCTCCACCTCGGAAGGTCTGGCAGGGTGACCCTGAGGTCCTACAGATGAAAAAGTATCCTCTGGCACATGATGGAAAATGGAAATTTGGGGAACCCACTGCCTGCCAGGTTCTCTTTAAAGCTGTGTTCTAGGGGTGGGGAACGTGGGTCCCTGCCCTCAAAAAGCATACATTCTAGTGAGGGAGAAGAGGGGGAGAATAAATGCATAAATACATGCAAATACAAGGAAATAAATAGGTCAACAGCCAAACAAAGCCATAGGATAATTTCAAATCATGTACGTATTATAAAGAAAATAAAATGGGGTCATAGGAGAAAGTGACCACTGGATTGATCAATGAAGGACTGTCTGAGGAGGTGACCTATAAGCTGTAGGTTCTAAATATACAAAATTGCAGAACAAAACAAGAGCATATCACATGTTGGGGGCACAGTGATGGGTGAGGCTGGAGAGATTGTGGCAACACCTAGTTCCACACCAGGGAGCTTGGACATTATCTTACGGGCACCAGGGATCTACAGCAGGATTAAGGGTAACACAGGGGATAGATCTGACCTGTAGCTCAGTGGTGCTTTGTTCAATCACAAAGAAATTACTGGCCCAGAGCCTGGGTTAGAGAATTCCTCTCAAGTCTTCATTGGAAAGACTAAAACAATTGACATGGTCTCTTTCTCTGAAAAGAGCAAATAGTGTAAGTGATATCTGATGTCTTTCAACAAAGCAAAAACGTGACCCTGATCATATTTCCAGGCAAGGCTCTGCAGCCCGGCTTTTACAAAAATAACTACAAAGTTTCCATGTAATGAGATATATACAACCTGCCCTATGGTATCCAGGTTCAGAAGGACACAGAAATCAACTAAAGAGCATAAGAATCCCATCCACCCACGCCATACCCTGCAGAATATAGAGGAAGGGGTCCTGGGGGCTGCCAGGAAAAAGAGAAGCTACTTGAAGTGAGGATAAGAGAGAGTCCCAGTTGGGAACATGTAGGTTGTGTGACCCTGGATGTAATTTTCCCGCTACGAAGGATCCTGAGAGCCAGAACACAGGTATCAGGGGCTGTCAGGATCCATTCCTTAAGTCAAGACCTTCCTGTTCAAGGCAGAATATCACGAAATTTTCAAATGTGCAGTTTATCCATATCTGCATTGAGCATTTAGGAGTGAGAAGAAGGTCTGTGATCCTGGCAGTCCATAAAGGCTTTCTAAGATGGGCAAAATGCAGCACACAGATCCGTGACCCAGCTTTATTCAGGGCAAAATATCCTCTTATGTGAATCACTTAAGAGTTATGGACCTAGTCTTCCATCCTGGGCACTTAAATTGTTCTCAGGCCTTTGAACTATTAACCACGGCAAAGATCACCCTTGTTCATGTAGATTTTCCATGTTTTGAGTTATTCCTTAGGTCAGATGGCTGTGAAAAGGGCCAGATGGTAAAAACGTTGGGCTCTGTGGGCCAGGCAGTCTGCCTCTCCTTCCTCCCACTCCTCCTCCTCCCCCTTTTTGAAAACAGTTTAAAACCTTGCTGACTGTCCTTACTTTGCTGGCCATACAAAAACAGGCCACAGGTTGGATCTGACCCAGGGGCCAACCTGCCAACCTCTGCATTCGATTCTCAGAATCCCCAGGTCAAAGGATCGTGACTGTTAATTACACACAGTAACAAACTCCTCTTTAGCCGTCTGCGCGAGTCACCTGTGTCATCCAACATCGAGTATTATTTCTGCTGTTCCTTTTTCTGCTAAATATGATTTGCATTTTTGTGAAAGAATTTGCTGGGAATTCTAATTCATTTCTTCAAACATGACAATCTTACCGAAACTTTTAAGATTTTGGAAATGGAGCACCTAACCGCAGAGAATTAAAATGCCTCATTATGCCCCCCCCCTTTTTTTTTTTACTGTTCTGTGGAGGGACAGCCTCTCTGAATCATATAAGAGATCACGTCACATCAGACCCTCCACACATTGAGAATATTATGCTCCAGAAAACACCGGCCTGGGGCCTTTCAAATGTGTGCAAAAATGAGCTTTATCATTTGGGGATTATGCTGAATATGTCAAAGAAAAAGACTATTTTAAACCGAGAGTTTGTCTATGGTTAAAATTCTTATTTTGTCAGTTTGCCCTTCTTGGCCTCAGGGGTGATGTTAGACTCATACTTGCTTTGTCTTCGAACACAAGAAATTCATCCTGGCCAGCTGCTGGCAGGGGTCGGAAAGGAGCCCCAGGGACGAGGGGAGGAGGAAGCCCCCCAAGGGAACACACCCTAACCTATTTGCCGTAAAGAAATCATCTTCCTTGAATAGAATATCTAAGACAGGGTATTCAAGAGCAATCTCTGTAATCAACTCACAGAATGGCGACCTCTGCTCCAGTCCCTTTTCTTTGTTTTAACTCCAGAAAGCTCCTTTAAACAACACAAACCCTTTTCCCAATGATACAGCCTAGCTCTCCTGTGGCTCCTCAGATAAATCCAGAAGAGAAAGCAAGAGCGGCCATTGACATGTAATGAGCACTTACTAGGTTCCAGACCCTGTCCTGAGCACAGGTGAAGAAACTGAGGCAGGCAGAAGTTTCCTGCCCAAAGTCACACAGCAGGCAGATGACAGCCTCAAGATAGCAACTCTGAGACTCTGGGTGCAAAACCCACCTTGTTAACCAACCCAGGGATTCTGGGTGCTAAATTCAAGAGTTCATAAAATGGCCTATGTGAAGAGATTCCCTTGGTCTTAGAGAGCTGACACAGTGCAGACAAGGCTGAGAGAGGCCCATCTCCCCCCTCATTCCCATGCAGGTCTGCTTTCCCACCCCCTAGAGGGACCAGTCCTAGATGGACAGGCTGCCCTGGGCTGAGTTAGAACCCCCAAGTCTGCAAAATTGCCAGTTCTATATACACACATCCTATGTTCACTTCATTTCCTTCCCTTGGGAACATGGAGATACCTTCTGTGTCAAAAGAAACAAAGCTGAGAGTCTCCGCCCCCTCCCCGACCCCCACCCCCCCTCCGCCATGTCCATTCTGGCTCTTGGCACATAATCCCAGTAAAGTGAAAAGACCCCACCTGGTCAGAGAACCCATGGAGGCACTCAGCCCCCAAAACACTTTCCAGACTCTCCCCTTTCTGGTCTCCATAATTATTTGTTTTCACATACCATCCTACCCAGTGGGTTGCATGCTGGGACTGCCTAGGATTTACCAGGACTCACAGGGCTCAGAAGTCTTCCAGCCACTGTTGCAGTCAAGGGACATGGCGCCAAACAGCAAAGGGAAGAGGTGCGTGGGGTGAAGTCCAGGAGAAACCAGGCGCCAGCTTCTGGATGGCCCTCTCAATGGTGTCACACGGAGCTACACTGAATTTTCCAGCAACAATATGCAAAAACACATGCCAAGCCTTGGGGTCCTGAGGTTTCACTGGGGATCAGTCCTGCTGGTATGCAGGGCCCATGTGACTGATCTCAGGTACTGGGGCTCCAGGCCCTAACCCACAGGAAAAACAAGCGTTCACCATCAATCCCACTGTCAGGATAAACTTGTCTGGTCACGCTGGTAGATCATGGCCCAAGCCCTCTGATATGCAAAAACACTCTCATCAAGCAGAACATTCCAAGGACTCAGAGGTTATGCCCCCAAGAGCAGACCATTCTGGGAGCAGGTTTTTAGGTCCAATGTGCGAATGTGCGGGGCGGGAGCAAACCAGACCTGCTGAGTTAACCCCTTCCTATCCGCATTAGGATCCGAGAAAAAGTTACACCTCCCAAAATCATTCCATCCATAATATCAAGGAATAAAAAGGGACAGTGGGACCCTGAGTCTATAGTCAACTGTGTCCAGAGGGGTGTGGTGGGTGGGTACCCCAGGGCCCAGGTTTTCAGCTGCATCTTTTCACCTAAAATATGAAAGTATGATGTATTTATTTATTATGTGAGCATGAAATTCAGAGCCTCTGGCCTGAACAAGCTCCCAGTCTTGCAGAACAGGCCCCACATTGTCAGCCTGTGGTCACCTACCTATGAGCCACACACAACAGTCTCTGCTCCCGTAGCATCCCATGGGATCCATCGATGCTGGGGAAGGGGGTAACGGGGCAGTTTCTACCAGATCTGACACCGGAACTGGGGCCTGGATGGTGACCAAGAATCGTCAGGTCAACAGCGAGCAGGGCACTCAGAGCAGGAAAGAGAAAGGTAGAATATTTCAGGACAAGGCTTCAGCACATGCATTAGAGACAGGAATTCTCAGTGCATTTGGGGTTTCTGGACTGTCAGATTGCGAAGGTTCCTTTTCTAAGTCCTCTCTGTAAGGTAAAGTTTGTAAGGCTAATTGTTACCAAGTAGTTTATGGCAGAGCTCCCAACCTTTGTACGTCCTGGCACTCATGAAAAATCATCCAATTTGGCTCTCAGGCCTCCTTTACCATTGCTGTTCATTCTAAGTTCTCCTTTTATGACTTCTCCATCTATGAACAGGAACACGAAATGAGAGAATCAATAAATGGGGACTCTTTACATTTGCCAGCAGAAAATAATCATTTTCTCTTTTACTGCTGCCTGTTCTTCCATACCTCCTCAGCTGTTCCTAGATTTTAAAAATCTTTTTAAAATAGAAACTGCCTTTCTTGTCCCTTATGAGCAAAATCTTAGCTAGGTTTGGTGTGATATATAACTGGTGGTCAAGCATTCCTGTGGCAAACACCGCTTTCTGCTACAGTGCACTTCTTTAAAAGGTGTTTTTTCATTTCTGTTTACAGGTGTGCCTTCATAGCTTTGTTTTCATGTCACTTGAATTCACACAGATCTTATATGGTATCCAAAAAGCAAGTCAATTCATTTTTGTAGCAGGAGGGCGAAGGGAATGAGAGACAGAGGACTGAGCACATCACTGCATTCTATTTCGTGAGTTAGAAAACAAAATCCTCAGGGGCGCCTGGGTGGCTTAGTCGGTTAAGCATCTGTCTTCCACTCAGGTCATGATCTCAGGGTCCTGGGATCGAGTCCTTCATCAGGCTCTCTGCTCAACCTGAAGTATGGTCTCCCCCTGCCTTCCCACCCCCACCCTGATCATGCTCGCAATCTCTCTCTCTAACAAGTAAATAAATAAAATCTTAAGAAAAAGAGAGAAAAAATCTTCAAAAGGGGAGCTTCCATTCTAACAAAAAGCCACGCCCTTTCATAATCATGCAGCAGAGTCTAACCCATGTGATCCAATGAAGAATACAAAAAAGACTTGTCTTTGGGTAGGAGTAGATCACGCATGTTTCAAGAGGCTATCCCTCTGTGTACAACCACATCAGCAAGCCACGCAGTTCTCCTCCATCACACCAATGAGAGTCGATGACAGGTGTGCCCCCCAGATGAGTGGCTCCAACATAGAAGTGTGGTGTGTCACTCACGGAAATGGCACTGAATGAAGGCTGGCCCGGAAGTGTGGTGGCTTCCCTTCTGGTCCCAGCCCACTGGTTCTCTTGTGTCTTCTTTCACAAGAAACAAAACATATCCATATGGTACCGCCGCTGAGGGATCGGTTTTAATTTTAATCACTTTGCTGCGATCCCAGAAACAACCGCGGCCAATTCACTGGCACTTTGCACCCAGCCTTTCATCACTCAGCTCCCATTCAGCCAACATTTCTCGATATTTTACTGTGTCTCAGGCACGATGGAGGGCGCTGGGGACCCAGCAGGAGACGAAATCGAACAAGTCACCTGGAGCTTCCCGGATCCAGTCATACATCAGAAAAGTAAGATTTTAATATTATTTCAGAATTCAAGACAATGCAAGAGATAGTACATACGCTCTTGGCCAAAAATACACTATTGTGGGGACATACTCTAGAAATGGGCAGAGTGCTTGCTGGCCTCATAAACTTCTTATGGTTCAAAAACCTTCCGGTGAGGGAGTGTTAGGGAAAATGTACCTTTTTAAAGGGGAGGTTTTCATATTCTGATCTGATAGATGTTGATAATTGTGTTCGTGTATGCAAGACACTAACAGGCCCTTTAGGAGAGTCTAAAAAGTGATCGATCTCTCTTTCTCTCTCTCACACACATACACACGCGCGCACACACACACACACACACACATACACATCCTGCTCTCAAGTATTTTTCAGCAAGAGATTAGCCATGTATTTAAATATCTATACTATAATATTAAAGCGACAAGTGCCCTGGCATGCATGTATGTAATGCAAAGGGATTACAGAGAAAGGGAGGAAGGATGGAATGAGAGGAGCGCCATGAAAAAAGCGTATTGAAGAATCTGGATACAATTGGAGCAAAGAATGCTTCAGGTACAGGAATAAATAGAACAAGCACCAGCAAAGAAGAGAGTAATACGCTGACCCATGAAGGAGCGCGGCATAGGAGACTTAAAGATTCAGAAGGGGTCAGATCATAAAAGGTCTCAACAGGCAGACTAAGGAGCTGCACCAGCAACCACAGAAGCAGAGTGAAAATGTAGCGCAGGGGACAAAATGAAAACCCCCCCCCCCCCACTAGACGAGTCTGTACCTCAGTAAAGGGGGCAGGTATAACAGCGAGGACTGTAGAAAGCAGCAGCGCATGACCTCCCACTCCCTCTGATTCTTGCCATGCAGAGCTGCAAGGCCAAAGTGCCCAGTTCTTACCATTTTCCAAGAAAAGCAAAAAACAAAAACAAAACAAAACAAAAAAACAACAAAAACAAAAACCAAAAAACCCACCTAATTTTTATGTGAAATCACTCAATTGATTCAATTTTCTTACCCAGTAAGAGCCAAACAAAATTTGTATGCAGGCTCAGGGAAGGACTCTTTGGGAAGGACCCCGTCTGACCCTCTAGAAAGTGGGAGCAATGTGTGGGTGGTAACATCAAAATCTTTCTACTTCTCAGCAGCCTTCTCTCCCAATCAATTTATTACCCACCCTCGTCTAGATAATTAGCTGCTTGCATTAACTAAAGGGGGCTGTGTTTTTCCACTATCTGCAAATACACTTGATTACCCCTGTCTTGATCCCACCGATGTAGGTAGCCCATGATCGTTCCACGTGTTAGGGTGGGCTGGTGGCTGAGTTCAGTAGGCTTAACCCAGTTGTTTCTTTTCGTCGCATGGAAAGGTCCAGTGTGGCTGTTCCTACCTGGTTGGCCCTCCTGACAGCCGTTTTAGGTTCCTTCCATATCAGGGCTCTGCCTTCTCTGGATGCTGGAGGGTTTTGCTTCAGCTCTAAGCAGGGAAAGACCGAAAATGCCGGGTCACATGGGGGAGTGTTTCACGAGCCAGACCTGCAGTGTGGGGGTCGGGTAGTTCAACCCAGGTTCCACTGGCCGTCAGTTCGCCATGGAGGAGCCACAGTTGAAGAGGGGCAGGGAGATGAGGTCCAGCTGTGCGCCCAGGAGGAAACAGGAAATGATCCCATAAATGAGCAGCTGGTTTCCGCCTCCTTTTCAAGCAGTGTTTGGTTTCATCCCGCACTGGCTCCTCAGCTCAGAACCAAAGGCAAAGGTTTTTTTTTTTAATAGTTAGGTACAAAGAGGGTTGAAATGATAAACCTTAACTACATGCAGGAAGCAGTCACTGAATTCAAGGATTTTTCCAGATCATTAGTTCCTTTTATTCAAGACTAGCCAAAAAAAAAAAAAAAAAAAAAAAAAAAAAGCATTCCTCTTCTGGACTCCCTTCGCTCTGAAACATGTAAGAAGTTCCACCTCCAAAATTCAGCAAACACAAACTTGGCAATTCACCCTTTTCCTATATTCCAGCAGCAGCTTTTTTTCTATTCCTACAATGGCATCCCTCATTCAAAGTGCACTCAATATACTTTGTATCATTTAAAAGGGTGAAAAACATGTTTAAATGTCATTAGGCTTGTATTTCATGCCAGGAAAACAAGCTCATCAAATACTTTCATGAGGAAACACCTTTGAAAAAGACGAGGTTTCATTAAGCAAAAGATTAGCACTGAGACCTGATCAAGGCATAAATGGTAATGACCTGACTACTCTCTTTTCTTTGTATAATGAGTAGTAGGGACTAGCTCACTTCCAAAACCCTATCTGACTCTAACTTTCCATCCATTGCAAAGGGCAAGTTCGTGAGCCTTCTCAGCGGAATATCCAGCACCAGTACAAAGGTCCCAACTTCTAGTCCATTTTGATGCTCTGGCACAAATATGATACTTCATCTGATGGCTCAAAAAATCCCAACAATAAGTTATGGTCCCAACCAGTGTGTAATGGTCCACTTGATTGCTCAGAGAGACTGATGGCTGAAAATCATATTAGAGATTTAAAAAAAAAAGAAAAAAACAAGCCATTATTTCCCACTAGTTCAAAAGCTCACAACAGTTGGAATTATATCTGAATAGTATTTGGATGGCTGCCTCAGAAAAATCAACTTCAGAAATATTTAGCAATTGTGTATTTTGGCTCCTATAATTTTGAATATAGAACACACTGACAAAAGGCAGAGGGCTGGAATAAGTAAGTGTCTGCACATGTAGCACTTTCTAAACTAATGAGTTCGTCTCATTTTTACTTTATGATTTATCATTCTTGAGGTTGTGTCTGATAAAGATTTAAATTTTCTTCCAACTTAATCTGTTCTATGCTGTTAATTTCTTTTTAAATAAAGTTTTCAACGAATACACAAAGTCTGTACAAATTGCTTTCTTTGCAACTGTTACTATTATCAGATGAGATTAGGTATTCCAAGTAGAACATAATTGATTTTATTCATTTTTCTTATTATGTGCCTTGGTTTAATCATTCATCCATCCATTGTGTCAGTTTGGGCTTTCTTTTTTCCTTAGTTTTTATTTAAATTCCAGTCGATTAGCATACAGTATAATATTAGTTTCGGGTGTAAAATTTAGCGATGCAATACTTCCACCCAACCCCCCGTGCTCATCAAGACGACTGCCCTCCTCGTACGCTTCACCTATTTCCTCCATCCCCCACCCACCTCCCCTCTGGTAACCAGCAGTTTGTTCTCTAGAGTTAAGAGTCTGGTTTTTTTTGGTTTGCCTCTCCTTTTCCCCCTATGATCATTTATTTTGTTTCTTATGTTCCATATATGAATGAAATCATATGGTATTTTCTTTCTCTGACTTATTTCACTTAGCCTAATACTCTCTAGTTCCATCCATGTCGTTGCAAATGGCAAGCTTTCATTCTTATTTATGGCTGAGTAATATTCCATTGTATGTATACACCACATCTTCTTTATTCATTCATCAGTCCATGGACACTTGGGTTCTTTCCATAATTTGCCTATTGTAGATAATGTTGCTATAAACATCAGTGTTCATGCATCCCTACAAATTAATATTTTTGTATCCTTTGGGTAAATATCCAGTAATGCAATTGTTGTACTTAGCCAAAGTGTGATTGTTGATAAAGTATCATTAAAAACGTTTTTCCAGGAGTAAAAAGATGCCTATTTCTAAAGCCAGAAGAACATAATTTAATCAATTCATTAGTTTCTCCAAAATATATTTACTCCTACACAAGTAAAAGTAAATATGTATATTTTAAGATGTCTTTAGAAGTTTGATTATTTTATTAAAGGAAAACTAATATTTTAATACTTCCAGTTTTGCATTAATTTGCAAAATTATATTATCACACTTTCATTTTTAATTTAGTTTTATATCATTCTAAAAACTGCAAATGACTAAATTTTTTTGAGATTTAATTTTTGGGTCACAAACCCTTTCAAGTCCACTAGTTCTTTATTCTTCACATTTATATAGTATTAGATTTTGCAGATATTTTCTTACCACAGTGAAAAAAAATTTATTAAAACTGGAGTCTTCCCAAATTCAACAGATTTTCCCCCTCCAAAAAACAGTAAAAGAAAGAAAAAAAGAAAAAAAAGTTTAAATTACGACTGAAGCAGAATGAGGATTATCTCACATTTGAAACCAAGCAACCTCATGCTTCCTTTTCTTCAGCCTAAATGTCTTATTTACTTCAAAATGATATCAAGTAAATTATTCTGGCATCCTTTTACTAAGTGTTCATCTTACACACAAGATTAGCATTTTAAACATGTGCAAGTATCAAGAAGTAACACTCTCTTACAAGTTATAACAGTATCAGGTGTGTAAGTTGTAACAGTATCAGGTATAGCTCAGAGTCAGTCAGAAGGCTACGCTAACCATAGCAAAAGCTCACAGACTCACACAATTGCAGAATTGCTCATTTTACCAGCCTCCTGGAAACTCTCAACATCTTCCAAAGGAAAGACAAAAGTGCTTTTGAATAATACTATCAGTAAACAGATAAGAGGATGTGTCAAACACATGGAAATAATTCAAATCTAGAAGATGGTTAAATCATTAGTATATCATCTCAATCTACCTTTGTTAGCAACAATGCTGTTAACTCTGGAAGAGAAATGCTTAGGACATTGTTCTATAAAGTAGCAAAATAAACTAGTTAACAATATAGTAAATGAACACTTTGAAGCAAATAAGTTATGAGGAAAACTACCTAAAATACTGATGGCAGAGATGAAAGGGGTAAGGCGGAGACTCAGCTACTAGGTGAATTTATTCACAAAGAACTTATCAGAAGTAAAAGTACGTCTGTAGGTCTGAATTCCGTATTAAATATACTAGCAAAAGGTGATGCTGGGGCACCGGGGTGGCTCAGTTGGTTAAGCATCGGACTCTTGATTTCAGCTCAGGTTTTGATCTCAGGGTTGTGAGTTCAAGCCCCATGCTGGGTTCCATGCTGGGTGTGAACCTACTTTCAAAAAAAAAAAAAAAAAAAAAAGTGAAGCTAATACAGCCCTAGCTGTTATGGTCCTTTCTGTTTTTAGCTCTATGTGACAAAACAGATCATCACTGTTGAGTACCAAAGTACATTGTCTATGGAAAGAGTTTTTTCAGATTTGTCTTTCAAAAGCTAAAATAAGAATTTAAGAAAATTTTAATGGCCGTCCCTTTGTTAATTACTGAAATACAGTCATTGGCTTATTTTACTTACATCCCAGAGCATCTGATTGGACTTAATCCAAAACGGCAGGGACTGTGTGAAAGAATACATTAACATTTACCAACAAAGTTCATTGATTAAACCTTAGAAAAGTAAAGTTAAACACGGTTCCTCAGTGGTGTTTCATAGTGATATTTCAAGTAATATGAATCCTAGAGAGGAATTTCTAGAAGAACAATGGTTGATGAAAAGCATTATCATTATTTTAGGGGACTTGATTTGGAAAAAAAGTTTGAATGAAGATTCACTTACTTTGTCACAGTAAATGCCAACTTTACATTTGTTCATGAAAGAAATTACTAGATTTAAAGAACGATTGCATCACTCAGTACATGCAAAGAGATCAGATTATCAAAATGTGGGTGAATGGGGGCTCCTAGGTAGCTCAGTCGGTTAAGTGTCTGCCTTCAGCTCAGGTCGTGACCCCAGGGTCCTGGGGTTGAGCCTTAAGGTCAGGCTCCCTGCTCAGCGGGGAGCCTGCTTCTCCCTCTCCCTCTGAGTGCCCCTCTCCCCGCTTGTGCTCTCTCTCTCAAATAAATAAATAAAATCTTTAAAGAAAAATGTGGGTGAATGATGAGAAAGAAGCCAATAGGAGCAAAGCAGTAAATACTCTTCTCTCATTTGCTGTCACCTGCTTATGAAGTTGTTCTGGATAGTAAATACCAAGAAAATAAAGAGAGCACATTAAAGGGACTTCACCAGGAAGTATGCATAGCAATTTCAAGCATAAAATTGCACTAAAAAATAATTATATTCATAAAAGCACACTCAAGTTTCTCATTAAAAATTTAAAAATATTTTATTTGTAAGTTTTATACAAATTTAGTATTTATTATCTTTCACTTGGTAGTTTTATCATACTATATAATATAAAGAAAATATGATTTTCACCAAGGCCCACATAAAATGTCCCCCAAATCCCTCAAATTTATGCAGTGTGCTATGTCACTATGTTCATTTTCTAGATAAGACGCTGACATGGGGTCAAAAAGCCCTACGTATAGCTCAACAGTGTCTAAGGTGGAATTATCCAATTTGAAAGAATACATGAATAAATACCTCCACCCCAAAATGGTGGAAAACTTCAGAAGAACCAGAAAAACTGTGCTGATTTACATAAAGTCCATCTTTACAAAACTTTTTAAAAATAAAGAGTTCCACCACATCGACAACAAAAAAGTGAAACCACAAATCTGAAGACATAAAATAAACATAAGTGATCAAAAAAGACAGTTAAACTTCAAGCCGATGCCATCATTGTAATCACATGGTTAATCTGAGTAAATATTAGCTATTAAAAGCCCACTAATTCCTTCATGTACTAATCTTAGTTATTTCTTTTTAGTAATGGCTCTATTGAGGAATTGGTCAATTTTTTCTTCCGTTCTTGAAGTGGTCTTTTCTTGTTATTTTCCCCTAACTCTATCTGGCAAGATGAATCAAAGAGGACCTTTTTTTCCCTCAAAGAAGACATTTTTCCATCATGTTCTCTAAAGATCTACCTTTTAGGATCTTCTGGAGAAAGAATACAACAGCCAGCACACTCTTCTCACAGGAAAAGCACTAGGGGCTCCTAACCACTACAACAGGAATGATACCAGACCTCAAAACTAACATTGAAAATGCACAGATAGGACATCAGAAGTGGGACATCAAGACAGAGTATTATGAGCTATTTCCCTATAATGCCTGATCACATTTACTACCTGGTTATATAGAACTTTCATTTCAGGAATCACGAATGCAACATATTCACAATAATAATGGTCAGTAGCAAAATTTGGGGCATGAGGAAATAAAAAAGAAGAAAGAGCACCTACCATATAGGCTGTAATAATATTCAATTCTCTAAGTAAGTCTAATAAACAATAAGTCTTCAAATATAGTAGGCACACATTAAAACATATTTGAAGCAAAATCTTTCAAGCAACGAGTGTTTGGAAACTCAAAAATTATTAAAATCGTAGTAGTAATAATAATTACTGCTATTGGTATAAGTCTTCATTATACTATTTTTATAGAATGGGAAGTCATAGGCACTGTGTCTCCGGAAGTCTCAAATCCTTAATAAATACCTCAAGTTTGTAGGAAACACAGCCTTGTCGGAATGCCCTTGATGTTCAACTAAAAGGTAAAATTAAAACCTCAACTAGATAGCAGCTTCCAAGACATCAAAACCATTCAAGTCCCTTATTGTCTTTGGTTATTTTCTTTAATTCCAACCCTGAAAAAAAAAATGATTTCAGGCCACTAAAATCAGATACATTGTATCTGGATTGAAATTACATTTTACTAAGTATATTAAAAATGCTTAGCATTATGTAGGAACTCCGAACTCTTAATGTGATTTGGAATTATTACACAATTTAAAAAGCTAAACATTTAGGAAAGAATTATTGATAGAACATATATTTTACAGTCAAAATCATGGGTTATTACAATACAGTTTTCAGCTGTCAGTAGAGGATCAAATACAAGAAAAAACATATTGCAACACATTATTTAAATTAGCTTAAAAATATCACAAGGAGTTCAAACACTGCAAAACAAATATTCAGTCCACTGAGTCACAAAGCAGTTATTTTAATATCCAGGCTTCAATAAGTAGGTATATACAATATAATACAGATCTGTAATAATGATAAATATATTATGTTAAACAACTTTTTGCTAGTTAACAAAGAATCCCTTTTAGGTTATTTTTGGCATGATGCCGGGGCTCTGTCAAAGAACTGGACGCCAGGCATTGCTAATTTACAAGCTCCCAGCGCGTAGCACTTGGCTCTTCAAGTAGACGCACAGCTAAAACGCAGGCTTGTTCATATATTCTTCCATTGTCTGAAAGAGAACAATAAATTAGAACGATTTCCCCTTAAGTCACAGCCATTAGCAGAATGTGAAACCTCACTTTTTTTTTTTTTTTTTTTTGCGGTGACTGAACAGAAATTTCCGAAACATACATGGACATAAATCTTTCCATTCTGATCAAGAACGGTGGTTCAAAGTTTGAGGAAAAAATGGCATATGTATCCATATGGCTGGAACTAAATAACTTTCAACAGAGAAAAAGCTGAGCTTGATCATAAAAAGAATGATGGGTAAGAAAAACACTAGAGCAACAGCTGGCTGTATATCACTGTTGACTTCAGGTAAACGTGTCTACTGAAATGATCATAAAAACTACTTCCAAGCACATGTATTAGAGAAATCTCAATTGTATTTGTGTAACATATGTATCACTACAGATTCTTGGCAAAACATCTTTTTACACTTACTAGCAAAATAGAAAGGATGAACAGACTATGATTCTTAAGAATCTCTTCCATGTACCTCGAAATGGCTTTCCTCTGAAGTATGCAAACTTTCTGCATCCCCAACAGTTAGCAAGTTTGCTAACACGACACAAGACCATAATTTTTTCCAGCACGTTTAATTTACTTTATTTTATTTTATTATTATCTTTTATTTTTTTAAAGATTTTATCCATTTATTTGACAGAGACAGCCAGCGAGAGAGGGAACACAGGGGGAGTGGGAGAGGAAGAAGCAGGCTCCCAGTGGAGAAGCCTGATGTGGGGCTCGATCCCAGAACACCGGGATCACGCCCTGAGCCGAAGGCAGATGCTTAATGACTGTGCCACCCAGGTGCCCCTAATTTTTTTTTATTTTAATATTTTTTTAAAGATTTTATTTATTTGACAGAGAGAGAGACAGCCAGCAAGAGAGGGAACACAAGCAGGGGGAGTGGGAGAGGAAGAAGCAGGCTTCCAGCGGAGGAGCCTGATGTGGGGCTCGATCCCAGAATGCCGGGATCACCCCGAGCTGAATGCAGACGCTTAATGACTGAGCCACCCAGGCGCCCCTTCCAGCACTTTTTAAAAAAATGTTTGGACAGATTTGGAATTATAGTCAGAGTTAAAATATACAGTGATGTTGCAAGCCCTTTACCATGCAAGATAAATGGACTTTCTCTTGCATTCTTTCCTATTGTAAACATATATATTTGTGTAACACCGTGGCTCCTGGGTTGAATCAATAAGGAAGTTCAAGGGTGCAGCCTTGGGTAATGCCCCTGTCTCTTCCGTGTGAGCCACGGCCAGCTCAATCAGCAATGTGCAACCTGTTATTAGGCTTGAACCTCAGGGTGCGTGACTCACTTGCACCTGGCAGGGAAGACATTGATCAGCACGGGCCAAACAGAGCAAGGCCATGGCTAAGCAACATTGCTCAGAGGGTACTAGAGTGAGAAATCGGGTGTTCTAACTGGTTTTCACCAGCTCTGTTTAGAATTCCAGGGCGCCTCTGTTGAAATACTTGTGCTCAGTCATCCACACTTTCTTTTAAAGCTCTTACACCTCTTAGATGAGCACTGGCCTAGAGGAGCCCACACCCTAACACCTTTGCCCTGTGTCTTCTCTTACAGATGCTGCTGGCATCTTTAAAGTTAGCCGGGTATCACATTGGCCTGGGGCCCATGCCTATTTTGTGGCATCTAGAGTTTATACCATTAAAAAAGGAATACAAAGGGGCACCTGGGTGGCTCAGTCAGTTAAGTGTCTGACTCTTAATTTCGGCTCAGGTCATGACCACAGGGTTGTGAGATTCAGTCCTGCACTGAATCTCCATGCTGGGCATAGAGCCTACTTAAGATTCCCTCTGCTCCTCCCCCAACCCCAGCTTGCACTCTTTCTCTCTCATAAATAAATAAATAAATAAATAAATAAATAAATAAATAAATAAATAAAATACAAAGATACAAATACAAAATTGGGCATAAAGTTTACTTAGAATGAGAAAAGAAATAACATAATTTTTTTAAAAAGATTTATTTATTTGATAGAAGCAGGCTCCTACCGGAAGAGCCTGATGTGGGGCTCGATCCCAGAATGCTGGGATCACGCCCTGAGCTGAAGGCAGACGCTTAAGGACTGCGCCACCCAGGCACCCCAGAAATAACATAATTTTTAAAAAGATTTTATTTATTTATTTGAGAGAGAGAGAGAGGGAGGAGGGAGTGCAGAGAGAGAGGGAGAAGCAGACTCCCTGCTGAGCAGAGAGCCTGATGTGGGGCTCAATCCCAGGACCCTGAGAACAAGACCTGAGCCAAACAAAGGCAGACGCTTAACTGACTGAGCCACCCAGGTGCCCCCAGATGATAAATTAAAAAAAAAAAAAAAAGATTTTATTTATTTATTTGTCACAGAAAGAGAGCATGTGCACAAGCGAGGGGAGTGGCGGGCAGAGGGAGAAACAGGTTCCCCACCGAGCAGGGAGCAGGGAGCCCAACGCAGGACTCAACCTGAGCTGAAGGCAGACACTTAACCAACCGAGCCACACAGGCATCCCTCAGGTGATAAATTTTTCAAAGAGGACAAATATCACAAAATTTAGAACAATGCATATGGTTTTCATTCATTAAGTACCTGACACACTTTATAATATATCCATTGTACGGCTACATACACTTTGCAGTTAGCTAACCTACCTTTGCAAATCTGACCATGTAAGCCTGCAGCCTTGGAAGGGGCTTGGGCCAGCAAAAGGCTCTGAAATTGTCACTTTACTGGCTTCGTGGTTCATTGGCCTCTAGTTATGGGCCCTGATTCACACCACTGGCAAACTCCGCCTGCTAAAACACTGCACGGACTGCCCTTTCTGAGCCACGCTGTTCCCCAGATTACATAATAAGGTTCATATTTTCCTGAGCTTGCCACTTTCAATGTTGGAACAGACTTTTCAGGCTGACACACCCTAAAGAGCTCTCCCTGGCCCTTCACCGGAGGACCCAAATCTGTCCCTCAGGACCCCTTCTGTTCTCCATCCTGTACCCCCAAGTTTCTTGTGGACTCAGCACTGCACACGCTACAACGTTTTACGGCACTATGGCTTCGCTTAGCTGCCAACATAGGTTGTCCTTTTAAGGGTGACAATGTTGGGGTGCACCTAGACATTTCTCATGCATCCACACATACACAGGCGACGTATCCTATTGCGTGAGCTAATGAGGTACCATTTGGGACCCTCGCTCCTCACTCCGTGGTGAAACCTCTTCCGTCGGTCGCCCCTGCTGGTGATGCCAGGAATTGCAGCCCCCGGAGGTAAGGAGCACCATCTTCCCCTTTCAGCTTCTGTTCCCTTCTTCTCACTCTGCATCACTGTCCACAGGTTGTCACCCTCAAAATAAGGCATCTCCTAAAGTCACCCCAACCAATGAAACTGTTCTTTTCTTAATCTGTATTACTAACGTCAAGCCCCAGTACACTCAGAATAATCTTTGAGCATTTGGAAATTTAAAACTATGTATCTTCTTACTAAATACGTGAGGACAGCCTTTCTATTCTAAGAAACCTTTCTTAGGTAGGAGTCGGGGAAAGCTCCAGAGGCTACAAGCGCAAGCAATATTGCAAAGGCCTCCCTTAACCTTTAGTAGCTATAAGTAAGTGGTTAGGTTCAGAGGACAGGGAAAAAAGAAAGCAGTCATTTTTTTTTCTTTATGTAATTATATTCCTTGTGCCCCCTCATTCTAAACATTTCTGATCAGATAGACACAGTCCATTTTTCAACTAGCTCCCCAGTCACTGATTCATTGACTTAGCTGAAGTACCCAGAGCCCAAGAGAGCACTGATAACACTCTATTTGGCAGGTGCTGTGATTTCACCAAGAGAGATTTGGAGGGCAGTCATGCTCACTATGGGGATGCGGGGGCTAAATGGAGGGGCTCCCGAGGCCGACACATCCAGACCTTCCACTTGATCACCAGGGACGTGAACTACCAGTTAGCGTTTACTTGTGAAAGGGCTCTCTTGAAATCCGTGCTCCCCAGAGTTCTGTGGAACACACAACACCAGATGCATTGTGAGCTCTTTAAAACTGTTTCTTACAGAGGAAGAATTCAGAATAACCCAGGTGTGTCTTGGCCCCAATTCAAAAAGCTTTAATTACTGTGAGTGCCAAAGACCCTGCTGAAAGTCCCTTTCTCCTGTAAGGCTTAGACTCCATAGTCAGGGCCCAGAGGATAGCATTATAAATAACCCCTGGCATATTTTAAGAAAGGTTTTTCTGTGGAATTTCCAAACCACTGAGTTTTCAAGTACCTTGTAAAATTCCCTTCCTGTGGCATTTGGAGAGAGCCAAGTAAACAGCAGAAAGTTTAAATGCATTTCTGGAGGTGAGAACACCTTTGGAAAGAAATGCACCATCTCTTAAAAGGCACACGTAGACACTTGGGGGTACCGCTCCAACAGAGGTCTTCCTCAGGGTCCGTTCCCCTGAGGACCGGTTCCCCTGGATGGGCAGGAGCAAGTCATCGGTTCAGAGATGTGCCCAAAAAAGTGGCTGGGAACTCATGCTTGATGTTTTATTAATACAATCAGTATCTTCTTTCTCAAACGGCAGGAAGAATGGCTTAAATGCCAATTTTTAAGAGAGAGTTTATGATCCTCTGGGAACTCTTGACCTGGTACTATAAAACAGGCAGGTGGAAAGACCTAAGGATGCTGTGGGAAGAAGTCGCCAGAGGTGGCAGAGCTGGGACAGAGCTGGTGGGGTCACCTCATTAGGTAGGCCAAAGGTCAGAGGGGTGATATGCTCTTTCTCGGTGTCCTTGGGGGGAGGGAAGGGGGTGATGTAGGTGAGTCCCCTTAGTGGGTACAATGCCAATCTAGACTGCTTCTAAAAGACCCGCTGTATTTTATATAAATACCACAGAATCAGGAGTACATGGATGCTTCGGGGCCCATTTATACCTTGGCAAGCAAGCCGCAGTTTTCCCAATTTATTTATGCAAATAGGAGCACACATGCAGCCTCGCCGGGAGGTTCGAGAAATTTTAATTAAAATGATAAATGCCATCTTCAATAATAAAGTTCTAATATCCCTGGCAAATGAAATAACGACGTACTCCTATTCTCCTTTCCCAGGGTAGCACAGATATTTTAATGAAAATCTTTTTATACCTCTTGTAAAATTCTTGAAAAAAAAAAACAGCACCAAGCTTTTGATGCTTTTTTTGACAGTGAGGTATCCTCACTAAAAAAACTCAGCCAAACATAAAGAATAAAGATTCTGGAGTCCAACATCCTGCGCCCAGATCTCTATTCCACTTACTGACTGTGTGACATCAAGCAGGTTGTTTAACCTCTCTGTGTCTCAGTTTACTCAGCTTCAGAATGAAGGCAAAAATGCAACCCATCTCTTAATGTTATTGTGATAATTAAACGAGTTGATAGAGGTAAGTTGCTTAGAAACGGCACCCAGCACGGAAGAGGCACTCAGTATATGTCCACCAATATATCATCATCACCATTACCATCATCATCAACTTTCCCTTGGCACCAACACTGGGTACTGACCTCCTGCAACATATCAGAATCTTCAATGGCTTTGACAGCAGATTTTTTGGATGTTTCCTGAATTTCTCCGCCCATTATAAACTCATCAAGGATAAAATATGCCTTTTCGAAATTAAAGATAATATCCAGCTCACAGACCTGGGAGACAAAAACAAATGTTTTGATAAACTTGCAGGAATATCAGGGCAAACATATGTCAGTGTCTTGAGCTTCCCCAGCAGTTGCACCCATGTGGCATCCCAAAGATAAAACCATCAGATGGTATCGAAAGGACTGAGAAACAGAACAAGGGGATCCCAGGCCTCTAGCAAAAGTAAAACCACATTCCATTAAGCAGACCATATCCCTACATAATACTCCTTTATGTCACAACAAGAAATTTGAGACTTGGGACAGGAATCAGGCAGCAGGGGCTCCTATTTCCATCTGCACGAATGGAAGCCAGGTCCCACTGCAAGTCAGGCATGAGGACAGGGCCTCCTTCCTCCTGCTCTCCCGTCTGGAAATCTTGGCTCCTAGCTTTAGGACTCTCAGAAGCTCACTCTTCAGAGGCAAATTCGCTCAGCTGTGCTAATTTTTTCTCAAAATTATGTCACAAGCCAGTGGTTCTCAACTTCAGAGTGTATCTGAATCACCCAGAAGGCTCCTTAAGGGACACACTGCTTGGGCCCCAGCCCTGGAGTTTCCAATTCGGTGGGTCTGGGTAAGGCCTGAGGGTCTGAACTTCTAACAGGGTCCCAGGCAACGCTAACGATGCAGGTCTGGGGACCACACAGGGAGAACCACTGCCACAGACCAAAGCAGAGTCTGATAGATTTTGCTGTGTAGGTGAAGCAAGTAGCAAGAGCACCGCCCCTCATAATCCAAAGGGAGCTTGTTTCCAATTCCCGGACCGGACACCACTCAGGCACTCTCCTGATGTTTTCCTTCTCGCTGATTCCTCAACTCCCCAACACTTCCCTTTCCTGTTCCACATGCTCTGGAAGGTTTCCACCTGCAAGTTTTTAACACTTCCTCACCATTACCTCTCAGCAGCGCTGGATACCCTACAGCAATCTTTTTCCTGAAAATCCTCTTCTCCCTTACTCCCGGACTCTGGCAATGCCATTCAATGCCTGTTCCTGTCTTCCATCTCTGCTGAATCCTTCTCAGACTTGTTGGATGATTTCTCTCCCCACTCCTTGGCATTCGGTTAGGAAGTATTTATGGAGTGCTTGGGACCTCAGTCAGCATCACTGTGGTGTGTTGCTTCCATGCCAGTGACCCACCTTCTGCTTAAATGCTGGTGTTTCTCATGAAAGCCTCTTCTCTTCACCCCATGTATATTCTAGACAATCCCACAGATGCTCTACAGCTGTGTCTGGCAGGCAGATGTCTTAACAAACCTAGACTGTAGCCTTGATCTCCTTCTGGAGTGAGTCCGATATGTTCACCAGCTCTTTAGACAACTCGGCCTGGACATTCCTCTGTCCGAGCGAGTCACCAGGTGCCAAACTGAGGTTAAGCATATTCTTTTCCCTGTAGACCCTGTTTTCCTTCTCCGTAGCTGCAACCTTTACCTGTGACTCAATCAAATTCATCCCACGAGTCCATTTCTTTCCCCCTCCCTCTCATCTCCCCTCCCTCTTTCAGTCTCATCCCTCTCAGTCTGGTCACCAATTCTTATTGATTCTATCGTGTAAAAAAATCCCAACCCTTCCTGTCTTCTCCCTGTCCACCGCCGCTGCACAGGCCTGCAGGCTCTCTCATTAAGGCCACTGCAGTGACCGTCCCGGTGCTGTCCGTCCGCACCCGAGGCCAACGCCCGCTAACGCTCTGCTACCATGCCGATCTTGTTGCTCTCCTGTGTCAGGTTCAGGACGAAGCTTCCACTCCTCCACCTGGCATATAGGACTCCTGACCACCCAGTCTGGGCGGGCTCTCTGCTGCCTGTCTCAGCACTCACCCCACGCTACACTCACACTCCACTAACTCACCCAGTCCTTCTATGCCTTTACCCTTTGCCCATTCCAGCAATTCCTGGGATGACCCCAGATGTCCTTTTCCTTATTCTGCTGACAAAATGAAGCTCATTGCTCAAGGCCAAATTCAAAAGTTAGGGGCACAATGATTCCACCAAAGCCTCTTTTCCCCCCACTCAGATTTCACACCACTTGCTCTGTGTTCTCTGCCACATCTTGTAGGCACTAGTACACGCTGACTTACCAGTCTCTCCCCCAGCACTGTGAGCTCAGGCACAGACCTTAACCTATCAGTCATCTTGCTATCCGTGGTATTTAGCACATAACAGGACGCATACATGTCTGCAGGATAAATGAGTCGGTCACCGCTTAGGCCTTGTCTCTATAGTGCTGGGAATTAATGGCTTCCCAGATCAACAATTCTCTGATGCTACTGAGTGCTATAACTTTACGTAGAATGGATGTCAACATTTTAGCAAACTGTTCCATATATTTAGGATTTAGGTCAATGAACTTACAGACTCCACAAGGTAAACGGTTAGGTAAATACCGCTATCATAAATGGCCAGCTTAGAAAAACTCATCTAACTCATCTGCAAAGATCATGGTCTCCTCATTCGTTAGAAAGCAGCATCGAGTGGGTAAATCAACAAGTGGGTGTATATATCTGCAGCTACCTCCTTCCTCCCTCAACAGCCTGTCCATCTCTGCCTGTTGTGATGACATGGAAATTCCATGTAGAAGTTGGAAAGAATGAGATAGATTTCCATGGACAGCTGTGGAAAGAACTCCAAGATACATTTGTAAAGGGGAAAAAAAAAAAAAGTTGCAGAATAATATGCTTAATGCGATCCCATTTAATAATAAAACTATACATCTAGAAGGACATGTAAAAAAATATGCAATTTTAAATAATACGGATAAACAAAAAGAAAGCACAATAGATCAGACATCCATGCTCATTAGAGAAGGTATGAGAAGCAAGCAGTTACCAGAGGTCAGAAGAGGCGGGAAGTCAGGAGTTACAGTAGCAAGAGCTGAGGAACCTCAGGGTTCAAGGCAGGCGTAGACCAGGAATCCGAGAGAGACAGGAGCCTCATTGGGAGAAACCAGCAATCAGAATCCTGCAAGGTGAACCTGGCAGATACTAGTGCAAGTTCTCTATTCTCTAGGACTATCTGAAACCTCACTTTCAGAGTGGCAACCTGCAGGGCTGGCCAGCAGCCATGGGGCAAGTAATTTACCGCATCTAGTTTCAAGGGATGGGAATAAAGTAACATGGCATGCAAAGCCAGATACATACACACACACACACACACACACACACACACACACACACAGAGGCAACTTGGATATACAATTACTATCTCTAGAGCATAAGGAAACAGACACGCAAATTTATTGGAATTATAGAGAGTGTTACAAATAAACAACTCTTTCATATATAGCAACTCCAAAAGGCTACTTCTATGGTTATTCTTGGAGGGTAACCCCACGGGGCTACTGTATCTGCAAGTAAGAGCAGGAAACATCTCTCAAAGCACCTTAGACCAAATGCAGACCAATTACTCAAAAACTTGTGAGTCCACCTCCAGGGTACTGTCCCAGTCTATCAGGAATATGCCCTTGATGCTCAAATGACCGCATTTCATCTAATTATGCAAAAACGAATGGTTTCCATGTTTATAAACACATGAGCCTGTTAATTTTTTTTTCTCATTTCTTGTGTATCTGTATTCTGGAAGAAAGCTTATAAAAGGCAGAAACGGTAATAATTTAATTGTACCCTTGATCTCTTAGCCTATGCTTTACCATAATTTGGCCTGAGGGTCTACTCTTACAGCACAACACGAGGCAGAAGATTATTTCTGGCATTTCAATAACTAAAGACTTTTGGATAGAGTCTAAGAACCTTCTCTTACTAAATGCTGTTCTAAAGTAAATACAAAAAGTTTAAATTATATGCCGTAAATGTATAAAACCATACACACAATAATTGCAATTTAAGGTACAATGATACAGCAACTGGCAGCTTGTAAAGTATTGTTAATTACACTGTCTCTTCGATCCTCACAACAGTCCCATGAGATCAGCAAAGTAAATATTTCTATTAACCTTTTTGAGTGTTATTTTTCTTATATGTAAATTAGAGATCTATCCTGAGCCAAAATCATGGGTGTGGTTAAGTGAGTGAGTGGGCACCAGGACCCAGCAGAACTCAGAGTCCTTCTCCCAGAAATCTCCCTAAATCAAGACCAAATGTCTCTGGGACAGCAACACCCATACCCTCTGAGCACATCTGTAAAAACTCACACTACAGGCTGTAATGGGAAAATATGGCAGGTGGCTAAATCCTCAGAATTTTATCTACTGGGAGACTCTGGGGCATTTCCTCTTAGCCTCCATAAATTGGGGTTAATGCTGTTTACTGAAGATAGAAAGATTACCTAGTTAATCCTTGTAAATCTCCCTGGAATTAAAAAAAATGCTCAAAAATACATAAATTAGTAGCCAGAGATTTTTATTTATCTGTCATAGGAAGGTAATATTTTTCCAGTGTTATAAGAGAAGCTCGGTACAAAGTTTTCTCTTCGATAATATTAAGGGCAGAATTCCAGGAAACCTTCAGGATTAACACAAGAGGAAAAGAAAGCCAAAGAGAAATATATTATTCCTGAGATGATGTCAATGAGAATCAGTACCGGTAGGCTTTGCTCATCACAGTTAATTAATTAGAACTGAACACCTACTGGGCAGATAGCCTTGAATTGCTCTTAGCTGCTCTTAGCTTAATAAAAGATTCATTGAATTTTTTAGTGAATTAAATTTTGGTCCATGGCAAAGACAGAGCTTCTCAAGGTATGCCAAAATAGGATGAAAAATTAATGTTAGAGAAATAGGAATTCATTCTGATTCTCCTTGTATCTTAACTGGGCTCAGCATTGGTGAAGGTGATTCGGATTCTCTTAAGAAAGCAATGTGTTCTGAAATACTTAAAATTTGGTCAGATAAGATTGAGATCAAAATTTAACCCCCATTCACATTATCACAGTCAGGGAAATCTAGGAAAACACAACAGGTCAAACCAGAGTGCAGAAATTAGGGGCAGAAGGCAGGTCCGGGGAGAGCCTGGGCCTCAGGAAAACACCTCAGTCCTTTCTTTACAAAAGGCCAAGTTTGCAGTGGATTTCAAAATATCAGGCTTCCTTTGAATAATAGAAAGTATAAAATTAAATAATCTCACGTTCAAAAACATGCAATTATATACTTGCAAATCTCTCTTTAAAAAATGAAAATAAACATGGGGAGCTAAGAGAAAGAGAAAGAAAAATGGTCTGGCTGTCTTACTCTGTATACTGACCAACGACCTAAATCTCTAAAGCAACATTTAAGGTCATCTTCTAACATCATTTATGAAGGGAAATGAAGGGGAATAAAAAGGATGAAGGGAGGGAGGGAGAGAAAATTCTTTCAAAAACCTTTCATGTACTCACCCTTGTGAAAATTGTTGCAAGTAATCTGATAAAACCCTGGCCAATACAGCAAATGCTACTCATTCCATTGACCAGAGCACAGAAAGTCTTGCAGAAGCAAACTCTCCCAAGAACACTTAATAGAAATCCTCAGTGAGCCAGGGAACAGGGAAGGGAGCATTACTGAGAGAAAATATATCCCAAATCCAATGGTTTATTTCTTAAGACTGTGAACTGGATGGCATGTTTCTGGAACACTTCCTAAAATCTGGCCCAGAGTTGCTCACAAGTGCTGAAAAATCAAACATGACTTTTCCCAGGTCATGACCTCAGGAGACTTGCAGTTTGGTGGTCATACAAACCTTGCACAAGTTCAGGATAGTACCAGGCTGTTCCATGTGGTTGGAGCACTGAGCACGTCAGGGATAAAAAGAGAGAACAGCGAGAAGGTTGGAGAAGTGGTCTGGGGCTGATGTTTAGAAAGCTTAAATGCCAGGCTAAGAGGTTGGGCTTTTATACATTATAGATGGTGGAAAGTGACTGAGGATGGCTGTCACCTGGATCCACGCATTACAAGGACAACCAACCGTAACTACCAAGCCAGGAAAGGGAAGCAGAGACGAGCCCAGAGGCACAAAGGGCCAGAGGTGAGGTTTCAAAGAAAAGCAAAACTGCAATCCCAAGTAAACCTGTACTAGTGGGAGTGGAAGGAAAGAGAAGGATTGCAGTCCCACCTGAATAGACAAAGGCAGCCTTTAGCAAAGGATGGGGGAAGAAGAAAGAACGATGCATTGAAGGATCCTGGGACATAATAAGCTCAATCACAAGACAGAACAGGTTTGCAGAACATATTTTAGTTCTTGACATGTTATGATGGAGACGGCTGGGAGAAGCCCAGAGAAGACAGTCCTCAGCAGAGGGAAAGAGAGGCATCTGGTCATGGATTCCAGGACATGAAGGCAGCAAGACACACAAGGAGAGTAGAAAGGGCAGGGGAAGGAAGAGAGCTCAGGGCAGAAACCAAGCAGGGGTCTTTAGAAACAGGATGACAATCAGCAGAACTCAGGGTTGTGGCAAAAAAAGAACGGGGAACAGTGATGAGCAAGGATCGGGTGTTGCAGAGAGGAGAGGCAGGGGAAGACTGAAGAAGCATCACTGGTGTTGGCCGTTAGGAAGGGGCCAGTGGTAACTTTATGATTTCCTGGGAGCCATAAAGGTAGAACCCAAGCTGTAAGAGTGAATGAATTCTAAGGAGGGGGGCACCTCAGACAGGATATTACTTGGCAGTAAATGCATGGAGGTTAAACAGAAATAGGAAAGGAGAAAGGATTGGGGTTTCCTTGTTCATGCGCTTGGCATTTTTTTACATATAAATAATATTAGAGAACACTTGGAGCTTAGTAAAAGAAGCCAGAGAGGGGATTAAAAAGTCACAATAGAAGAGAAATGACAGGCGATGAAGAATGAGGAAGAAAACATCAAGGAACCCTTCACAATTAAATTCTTGTTGGTTGAATGAGGTCTCTAGGGGGTTTGCGGTCTGAAGACAGAGAGACACCGCCTGCCTCTTGAAAGCTTTGGATCCTTTGTTTACAAAGAACCACGGGAAGTGGGAGAATGCCTTGTATTTTGATTCTTATGCAAATGAAGTTCATATGTTAAACTTGAGAGAGATAAGGCATGTGATAAAGACAGAACTGACCTAAGAGCTGAAACAGGGACTAATTCCAAATAGACCAGAACAGCACTTACATTTCCAAAGTATTTGTCCAGCAACTCCACATAACGATGTACGACCTCCAGTGTCAAGAGCTCATTGTCCTGATTTTCTACTGCACAGCAAAAATATAAACTAGCATACCTTGAAAGGAAAAAAAACAAAGAAAGAAAAGTAAAATACGATGACACATCCAATAACCTCAAGTTGGTGTTTTCTGCGGTGAATATGCGAAGTTCCCTCTTCTCCAGAGACTCTCTGGAGTCCCAACCAAGTCCCAGTCCCCACCCAAATCCAAGAAAGTAGTCATCATTCATCACATCCAATAGCTTCCCAGTATGTGAAAGAGAATATATAAAAGTAGGGTGGCCATTGGGTTATTTCTGTCAATTATATGAAAGATTCTCAACATCATTTTACCCTGAGGAACGATAATCAGGGAGACAGAGTCCTTGGCACACAGTAATGGCGGTGTCTGCTCATGCCCCTCCCCCGCTTATGAACCATCCTTTCGAAACTTCAAACCCCCCACCCAGGCTCTCACCTCACACGGTGCTGCACTCCTTCTATACGTGACCCACCCTCAGCCCATCCAGTCCATCCTCCTGTGTCTTTCTTTTGCCTCAAATCCTCTTCCCCACCCCCATCTGTGTGGTTAACGCCGACTTCCCCCTTAGCTCTGAGCTTGGATGTCATTTCCTCTGGGAAATCTCTAGCCTCGCAGACTGGACTGGACACCCTGCTCTGCACGCCTGTGCCCCCGCCATCAGAGCGGTTAGTGCTCTTCATTGCCCATTTCATGGGCTCTGTCTGCCCCACGAGGTCACTGGCTTCCCAAAGGCAGGTGCTGAGTCTGCCTTGCTCACCATCATGTACCCAGGCGCTGCAAATATCTGTTGAGAGAACCGCTAAAGCCTATACTGTATACAGTGGTTTAAATCACAAATGAACTCAAAGTTTTAAAAAGCCAGCAGGCAGAGAGTAGGGACAAGCTTCTTGTTGACAAGAGCTTCCTGGGACTTTGCCTCACTGTCCCTGGGATGCTTATTAAAAAGCGGCCTTCACTGACATCTCTCCGGATGTTAGTACTGAAAGCTTTAACCTTGGACCCGGCAGAAACAGCTTTGCCCGGGCACTTCCTGGTAATTTACTCCATTAAATATAGCCTGCCAAGTTGCCTGTTTTTGTCTTTCAGGTTTTATAAACACCCTTTGCAAGAGCCTTCCTAATGTGCATTTTCCTTCTGGGAGTGGCAGGAGGATGGTGAATGCAGGGTCAGGTCAACTGGGTTCTGGTCCTGGCTTAGACATCAATTATTTGAGCCTTCACGGGCAAAATTGCTTTACCTCTTAGGGCCTCAGTTTCCTTATCCATAAACTGAGGTTGCTTGCCAGTATGGTCTTACTATGGCAAGCAGGTGCAATAACAAGAGGATATATAGGTTTTAAAGCCAGAAGAAGGGGCGCCTGGGTGGCTCAATTGGTTAAGCGTCTGCCTTCAGCTCAGGTCATGATCCCAGGGTCCTGGGATCAAGTCCCAAGTCGGGCTCCCGGCTCCACATGGAGTCTGCTTCTCCCTCTCCCTCTCCCTCTTCCCCTCCCCACCCCCGCTCACGTGCTCTTTCTCAAATAAATAAATAAAATCTTTAAAAAAATATAAAGCCAGAAGGATATGCCTTTGAATCCTGGCTCTCCCAACTGCCATTTAGTTCCTGTGACTGAAGACTAATTACTTGGAGATTCTCTGTGGCTCAGTTTCCTCTGCAAATATGAGTAATAATGGCAAAAATAAAAGCTGCCCTTCTCTCTAGCATCTTAACCTGCATTTTTCTCCCCATAGCATTTATTACTAATGGGTAAGGTTTTGCTTGCCTAACCAATGAGTACACTTGGTAAGAGCACTCTTCTGTCTTGTTTGTTACAGCATCCACGGCCATTAGAAGCGCTGGAAAGGTAATAGGTGCCCAGAAGCTATTTCTTGAATGCATCTGTACATTACCCACACGTAGATTACACCCCTAGAATCCATCCCGGCACATGGAAAGCCTTTCAATAAATGACAGTTCTTTTTTGTTAATCTATTGGTACAAATATTTGGGCTCCAGACTCCAAACATTTCAGTAAGTGATGCAATTAGTGTGTAATCGAAAATGTTCCAGATTGAACAATCCAAAGCAATAATGAGAAAGGCAGTTCTCATAAAGTTACTCACACCTTTTATAAACAAGTTTTAGCTCCTTCCAGTCAACAAAACTGCTTGTCCTCTGACCACGAGAGAGAATAATCTGAACAATTTCCCGGGTGATCTTTTTCCTCTCTTTGTCAGGGAGAGTTGTGTACCATTTCTGCAGCCGTAATTTCCCCTGTCGACTGAAAAGCAATATGAAATGTATCTAGAACAAATAAAGGACAGAGAAAAATAGAACTTGATCAGCTAAATCATTCTACATTGACACTGGAAATTAAATGGCAGGGTTTACAAATGATAATAATTCTGAACAAATGAAAAAATTCTCACCAGCATGAAAACTATCTTATCTGAAAATTACATTTAACCCATCCGAGAATGAAGAAATGTGTGCATCACAAACAGGGCTTATTGATATTAGAGGGAAAGATAAGAGTTGAAAACATTATTCCTTTTTGGAGTCACAAATTTATATAGGCAGAAAAATATAGACAGGAAGTACGTAACTCTTTTGAGAAAACAGTAAAATCTTCCTTCACAAGGCAAAAATAAAGTGTGGAAATAAGAGTGGAAGAGTTCACTTTAAAAATTACATCCCAGTTCCATATCAAAACTATGGTAAAAATTACATCCCAGTTCCATATCAAAACTATGGCAACATAATGATAATAGAGGGGGAAGAAAGGAGAGAAGGGAAGGAAAGGAAGATAAAACACTAGGAAAGGGTGAGAAAGCAAGAAAGGGACTACATTCTCAGTCTTTTTTTAAATGAAAATTGTATATATTGAAGGCATACAACAGAGTGATCTGATATACATCTCTCTAGTGGAGAGATTACTGTAATCAAGCTAATTAACATCTCATCTCCTCACACGGTTACCATTGTGTGTGTGTGTGATGACAGCCCTTGAAATCTACTCCCTTAGTAAATTTCCAGTATTCAATCCACTATTATTAACTATAGTCATCATCATGAACAGCAGAACTCTAGACTTACTCATCTTGTAACCGCAACTTTGAGCTCTTCAACAAGTATCTTCTCATTTCTCCCACCTCCCCACTCCTGATAATCATGGTTCTACTCTATATGCCTCTATGACTTTTAGCTTTTTAGATTCCACATATAAGTGAGATCATGCAGTATTTGTCTTTCTGTGCCTGGCTTATTTCATCAAGCGTGATGTCGTCTAGGTTTATCCATGATATCACCAATGACAGGATTTCTTTCTTTTTTATAACTGAAAGTATTACATTACACACACACACACACAAAACACACACATATATACCACCTTTTCTTTATTCATTCATCTATCAATGGACACTTAGGTTAATTTTGTATCTTGGTTATTATGCATAATGCTGCAATGAACTTGCAAGTGCAGACATCTCTTCCAAATTCAGTAGGGGTTAAGTGTGTCATGGAGGGGAGAATGATATACACTAGAAGCCAAAATAATTAAAACTCTAAAATACTTTTTTTTAAAGATTTTATTTATTTGTTTGAGAAAGAGAGAGAGAGAGAGCACAAGGGGGAGTGGAGAGGAAGAGGGAGACGCAGACTCCCCACTGAGCAGGGAGCCCCAGAACACAGGACTGGATTCCAGGACTCCGGAATCATGACCTGAGCTGAAGGCAGATGTTTAACCAACTGAGCCACCCAGGCACCCCTTTAAAAACATTTTTAAATAAAATATTCACCTCCCTTTACTGAAGAGGTTTGGCTCTGAATATCAGGGCATAAGTCATAAAAACTCACTAGGTGGTGACATCTGAGGACCAAAAGCAACCAGGCTCTTTCCTCAGAGCTCCTCCTACCTCCAACCTATAGAATTTGAGGTCTTCTTAATAAGGTTATGTTCTGTTTTAGAAAGAAAACATCTCTTAGAACAAGGACTTGAGGACCAAGACATCACAAGTGAGGAGAAAGCAAGCGTGAAAGCTCATCCAGCAACTTTAAGAAACATCACCCTCAGTCTGGAATTTTAAATATCTGCTGAGAACACAGCATTTTCTAATATACCCATTTCACTCTCAGCACAGGTATAAATAATTCAGTAAGGGAACACCGTCACTGCTTTCTAAGAATTAAATTGAGAAAGGTATTTCTACTTCCAAGAAGAGATCATCCTAAAAGTGACATGCTAAAAGTTCAAGGTGGAAAAATAAAAGAAAATAAAAGTATAAGGTGGAATGGTGATAGAACCATAAAACCTCAGGATCTTGAGAACAAGGCTCAGCTTTAGATCGTCACCAATGGATAAGTCTATTCAGTCCAATGTCTAGCACATGGTCAGACTTTCGTTAGAGAAATGAAATCCACCCATTTTCTTAGTGTTCACTTTGCATTTCCTCTCAGAAAATGTTTTTCTTCCCATCTAACCTAAAACTCTTCTGTTATAGTCTAAACCAGTTTTCCTTGATTTTATCTACAGAGTATGTTAAAAGACAGGCTATCACCACCCCCGGAGTGATAACTCTACACATATATGAAGACAGCCTTTTAGGCTACCATGAATCGTTTTCTTTCCAAGAGAAATAACCCTGGTTTCATGTTGCCTTCTTATTGGTTCTATTTCCAGATCTCAAAATCATCCTTGTGATTCCTCCCAGATTTCTCCACAGGCTAAGTGTTACTTTTAATTGAGGGCATTCCGATCAATACCCAAAGTTCCAGTGAGAGGCTGGAACTGGGGGTAAGTTTCATCGTAGATTACTTTCTAGTCCTTCTACCTTGCCACATTCTCTCGAGATCAGGCGCCTCCCTTCTTAAATGTGGATCAACAATGTAGGACCATGAACAAACAGCAACTCTTTATTCTAACAATGAGTTCAAAGAGAAAGGATGATCGGGAACATGATACACACATCTGTAAAGCCCACATAAAATAGAGAAATATGTTCTAAATTCAAAAGAAGCACCAAATTGATTCACATTTATCCCATAATTGCCTTGCATAAGACAGTGTTGAGAGATCTAGCCCTCTCAAGTTCGCTCTGAGACAGAACATGGCTTGTGTTTGTGGAGTCTGGTGTCTGTCACGCCTTCAGAGTTAACGGTGTGGCTTGAGAGAGCCAGCAGAATGAATCGTAGTGACTCACAAGAGTTCATCACCTCCGGCAATTAATTGTATCCAATGTATCAGTTTAGTCATTCAAGGCATATTTGAATAATGTGTTTCAAGAGGTTAATCAAACACCCTTATTGATTAGCATTAGCTTGAGAGTAGGAGAAAAGCAATTGGAAGGGTTTTTTCAATATTTACAAAGAGCCAACTTACATTCAAGTGATGTCATAAACAAACTTCATCTGACTTCAGAAAATAACACCCAGACCTTCCCCTTCCATAGTACTGCTAAGACAAGAGGAGTTGTGGAGAGGCGAACTGATAATAGCCTTCTGGAAAATGCTAACTCCAAAAATAACCATAAAATCCAAAGTAGTGTGTTGAGCAAGGCTGACTTCTTATTTAGCCCAAATGCTTTGGCTTCAGGTGGACACTTAGCTTCACCAAGATCTCTCATTCCTATTCCAGAAGCCCTTCTGAGGGGTCTGGTTCTGTACCAGATGATCCTTTAAACCTAAACACATCCGGTTAATCCAAGCATTCTTTGATCTCACAGTGTCCACTAGTGTAATCCTTGACCTAATTGGGTATAGCCCAGATTTGCCACTTTCACCCAGAATGCAAACCACTCTGGTCATTTTCGTAAATTTTATTTCTGAAGCATGTCCAGGGAGGTACCCTTAGGCCTTTGCAGAAAGCACAAAGCAGACCAATGCCAATCTACTTAGCCTGCTGCTTTGAACCAATGTTAGCATCCTCCTTCTCATTAAAGATAAAAGGTGAAAACATCCAGGAGCAGCTTTGGTTCTTAATGTTTGCAAATCTCTCTGCCCCGAGTCGGGAGTAGTCGACCCACAACTAGCTTCCAAGAAGAGAGGTATCCAGGAACCTTTTCCGCCTCACGAACCCCACCTATTCAGGCCTGGCTTGTATTTCAGGATCTGAGCTGCAAATATAAACCCACAGAATATGTTCCTTTCCTCCAATTCCATCCACTTGACAGGCCCTTCCTCTGGCACCCTGTAACCCATGAAACATCACTTAAACAACACTATTCCTAGAGTCCTCACCTCCTTAGCCCCTTTTCCAACTTCAGCAGCCACTCTACAAACTCCCAACCCAGATCCCAACCCAGATCAGCCCAGCCACTCTCATCTCTGATTCTCTATTGACGCATCAGCACCCCTGAGAAAAATCGCAGAGGCCTTCACAGATTGGTACTGCTTTAGGGGTGTGAGGTCCAGCTCAGTGAAATCTCCAGTGTTACTAGGAAACTCTCCATCTACCTCTCCACGTAAAAGGTTGCTAAGCAACTCCCCCTTCTATTCCCCACAGGGCTTATTGCAAGTCACTGCCAAGCCCTCCTATTCCTTACCTCCATCCCTTACTCCCTGACCCTGGGAAGATAAAAGTCAAGAGGATAAAAATCATTACACAGGATTTCCTTAGCTCCTCCCACACCTGTACACACCCATGTGCACAAACTGTCACCCATCCCCACCCCCACCAACGTACTTTCTCCCTATGTCAGAGAACACACTACCATCGTCTCTCCTGGCTGTCCACCCTCACTTGTCTTCGGGAATGTAGTTTCAGCATTTTGACACTGCCCCCCCCCTTCTGAGACTCCTTACATGTAGATACTGGGTAACTCTAAGTCTCTCCCATGTTTAAAAAACAACAGTCCTCTCTAGAATCCCAACTTTGACTCTGCCATCAGTGTCAAGAGTCCAAAAAGCGCCATACCTTTTGATCCAACAAGACTACTGTTTAAATCTGTATGAAAGATGTGCCTTAAAATGCAGATAAACAGGCGTTAATGCTTACTGTAGTTCTTTATAGTAACAAACAATAAAACTGTAAACTACCTAAATTACCAATAGAGAAATTTTTAAATGCTATTTATTAAATGATTTCAATAAGTGAGAAGGCCTACAGTATAACGTTACATTAAAAAATATATAAAAAGGTACATGGAGTATTACAGCAACAATTTAAAACTATACCTACATAGACATTATATAAAGGAAAGACATGAAATTGTTCATAGTGTTTATCTTGGAAGAGTGGAATTATAAATGTTATTTTCTTCTTTGTACTCGCCTGGAATTTCCCAAATTCATATGCATGATTTTATAATTAGAAAAAAATGCTAAATGAAAAGAATGTTAGCAAGTTCAATAAAAATCGGTCAGCATTCTATCCGAAGATCAAATACTAAGTAAATGTCAAAGTGCTTTCAACAAATAAAACTATACCTCAAGGAGATTGCCCACTACTCGCTACTCAAGAGATCCTGCAGACAGACAAAGGCCCCCTTACCCCTCAGGAGCTCATAGCAGGTGTCCTGGCCATGGGACTATGCCTGCATAAGGACAAGGAGGGTAGGGAAAGAATATGCAAAAATGGTCATTGTTGCCCTGCTAAGATGGGGCCCTGGTAGTTATTTTTCTGTAATTTCAAAATAATGCTATTTAATTCTGGCAACGAAGTAAAGACAGGGAGAATGAGCAAAAGCATGAACTAATAGTTTAGGCTTTATTCACATTAACCAGAGCATTGTTTTTATAACAGGCTGACAAACTCAGTGCATCACAATCAGCATATTTTTAATAAAAAAGGACAGAACAGAATATAGCAGAGCTATCATGTATATTAAGGGTGTGTGTTTCAAGAAACTTGTTCCTATAGCACATACTTACACTGGGCAGTAGCATAAAGTGCATTTCTTGCTATTGGTTGTGGCTACAAGAAGGAGAGGAGGGAGATGAGGATATGGGAAAGAAGTCAAGGACAACGATACTGAGCCTAGTGAAGAGGTCATCCACAACGAGGTAAAGAAGCAGGGAAAAAATACGTTTATGCAAAGCTAGTCTGTAGGGAAATGTTAACAGAAAAAAGCAGCTCTTTATCCAGTATTAATATTGAAGCTTTTAGAGAATGCCAGGGACCAGAAAGACTACTCCCATTAACATAACTGTTTCCCCAGTATGAGAAGCCACCACTTGGAATGATCTCCAGGTGTAGCAAACCATGACATCGTCAACAGGGAGAAAGCCAACTTTTAGGAAGGGCGACATCAGGCCAAATAACTAAGTCTGCTTGTGAAAAATAGAAAGATTCTCTCTTCGGAGTAGGAATGAGCTCACACTTCTTCTTCTCTATGCAGACAAACTAAAGAAGCAAGTGAAATGGAGGAAAATGCCTCACTCTGTCATGGGTGTGACAATGCCCTTAGAACAAATAGGGGGAAAATACACCGCTGGATGCAGTTCAGAAAGCAAGGACAAAAGAAACTCCCAAACACCCTTCTCAATCCACACGTTTCTCCAGAATCATGTCCAGTTCTATTCTTTGCTTATAACAGGGACTCAATAAATATTGGCGGGACTGTTGAATTTTGAGAAATGGCACCGAGCCCTGTAATAACAATCCAGCAGAGAACTGGGTTTTCTATAAGGCTCAGAGAACATCATGGTTTTTCTTGAGATGACCTTTTAAAAACCTGGGGTTTTATTGGGCATCATAAGTTTACAAGTGGAATTACATTTCTCTAGATGCAATAGATGAGTTCAGCACTTGGATCCCAGATCTTCCGGCAGCTTACCCTGACTGGTTTAACAGTCCTCTGGCCCACAAACGGTGAGATGCAGCTACTGTTCTAGAATCAATTACAAAAGTGTTACATACAACTGGTCTGGGCACTCATTCCTTCAGGGCTACACAGTTTGTACTTGTAGGTAGGGATGAACACTTAAACAATCACAGTTTTCCTCCTCCCTCTAAGCCTGCTTTCAAACCTGCAAGACCATCCCTCCATGGCTGCTGCCTCTCCAGCATCTGAGAGGCTTCTGGAAGGTGAAGAGGGGTAGCCACCGCTTCTTTACCAGCCCGATGTATTTCCCTGCTTATGGGGCTACAGCCATAGAGAGCTCGCTCTTCCACAAGCCAAGCTATCTTCCCTCTACAAAGGCCATTTGCTTAAGTCTTTAGGGAGATTCTCTATTTATAGATTTTTACCAGCCTGCCCTGAGTGGAAATAAGATTTGCTGGATGATACTTTCACAAAAGTCATTTACATAACTTTTTAGGATGAAGGTTCACTGACAATCTGTCAGTCCTCTAGCTTAGTGACCCTTTGAAACAAACCTGTCACACGCCAGACATTAGAATTATACTTCTTCAAAACTTGTTACACGCCACCCAACCAGAGCTGTGTATCTCAACCACTGTTTCAGATTACGTCCAGGGTATGCTATGCCCTCACCATCGGCGAACCCCAATTTGGTTAAGGGAAGGTATCACCAGGCCGGGCCTTGGGGGGATGCGACATCCCACACAGAGCCCAGCACAGAGTAAGCGCTCAATAAATGTCTGCAGTTGCGAATCCGTCACCCGGGAGTCCGCCCGCTTACATTGCCGATCATCTTCCCTGAGCTACACATTCTCTGCTTCCTCCTTTGGAACCTCCGGCACTCCATCTATTTTCCCTCACCGCTTCCCACACTGGGACGGAAAGAGTCTCTGACAAGCATTCCGCAGGGACACAGAGAGGCATTCTGTTGATTCTTTGGGTAATCATAAACCATCCAGTTTCTGGCCGACTTACTTGCTACCTACTCTCCTTACTTGCTACCTACTCTCCTCGGTTACCATCCCAACCCTCAAATAATGAGTTTGCCCCAAAGGCAAGTCCAAACTTGCTGATAAGTCATTCAGAGCCCCTTCCTTTCTTTTGACTGCTGACCTGAGGCTTCTGGTTGTGTATCTATTAATTCTCTCCAAGTGCTCGATCAGGCGTTTACTTCAGGCTTCCCTGTTTTTTTCACCTATGTGTGTCTGAGCCTCCAGTTTCCTTTTCCACAACTGAGTAACGGCAGTTCATGCATTAACTCTTAGCGTTTGCCTTCTCTCTCTCCCCACCAGGGTGGCAAGAGTTAGCAGGAACCATGGGGCAGGTGTGGCCCTCAACCAGCCATCGGCTCCCCCCTCCAGGCCCTGTGTCCTCCCCTATGAAACCAGGAGAGCGGGGTCCCATACTCAAATACCTTTCACGGGCTGGGCACAGAGGCAGGTAAACCTTTCAAATCAAGGTAAAAGTTCAGGGTAATATAATAGGAGGTAAAAGAAACACGGAGAAACTGGAAATCGCAGGTCCTGACTAAAGGAACAGGCACAACTCAGCCACACTAAGGTACTGCCAGGAAAAAAAATATCAGCCAGTATTGCTGGGTCTTCAGATTGTTTTTTTTTCCAAAAGAAGCCTAAAATCTGGATGATTATGTAAAATATTGGGGTGATTTTAAGGTTGGCAATTAATATTAACAATAATACTAACAAAATAGTATTCAAGCTAAGCAAAGCACGCTGTGATGGCTGTGGTCTCGAAGTGCATTTGGGCTGCAGGCCTCACGTGACACTGCTGAGTTAGGGGGACAGCTGAAGCCCCCTATTGTATTAACGTCATTTTGTAGCATTTGGGCACGCAGTGGCTTTCCTCTTCTTGTGATTTCTCAATCTATCTGTTTGAGGAAGCAGCCCTGACCTGAGAACCTTGCTTCCACATCTCAGCCCCATATTACTGTCAAATCCATTGTCAGTCAGAGTCTCCTATTCACTTAATTCATCAAATTGTATAGGTTTCTTTTCCTCAAGGTTTCCAGCTGTGGTTTCTGTTTCTACAATAAAAGAAGATAATATTAAATGGAAAGTAAAATCCACGCCATCTCAGAATCTCATTTTTGGCTCATTGTGTCAGCCTTTTTCCTGAAAATATACTGAAAAGCAGCTCCATCAGCCAACATCTTTCCATTCTTTTCCTGATCCTTGCACACCATCTGGTGGCAGAACAGTCTGCTTAGAACAAGTGAAATGCCCACGGAAGAAGGCACAGTGCCAGGCCAACGAGGTGAGCAGGAGAGAGGAAGCGCATCAGAGGGACAGCAAGAGCAAAGGAAGAAAGGAAGGAGATCAGAAACAGAAGTCATAGGTAATCCACAAATTAAAGGATTAACTGCTGAGAATTAGCCTGTGACCACCTATGTACAACTTTAAAGCTCCTTTTATAAACAAAATTTCTTATAAAACCATCTGTACCCATCTACCTATACTGTAGGGTACAGTAGTGTTTACTGGAAGGGAGGGAGGGAGGGAGAAAGGAAGGGAGGGCCTCCGGGCAGCAGTACTAGAGGACAGGACAAGCAGCCTATTGTGGGTTGGAATGCATCACCCCAAAATTCATATGTTGAGGTCCTGCCCCCCAGTAGCTCAGAATGTGACCTTGGTTACTGCAGACGTCATCAGTTAGGATGAGCTCATCCTAGNAGGGAGGAAGGAAGGAAGGGAGGGAGGGAGGGAGGGAGGGAGGGAGGAAGGGCGGGCCTCCGGGCAGCAGTACTAGAGGACAGGACAAGCAGCCTATTGTGGGTTGGAATGCATCACCCCAAAATTCATATGTTGAGGTCCTGCCCCCCAGTAGCTCAGAATGTGACCTTGGTTACTGCAGACGTCATCAGTTAGGATGAGCTCATCCTAGAGTAGGGTGAGCCCCTACTCCAATGGCAGGTACCATTCTCAGAAGGGGAGTTTGGACACAGGCACGCACACAGACAGGGTGCTAGGGGAGGATAAAGGCAGAGGTGGGGGTGATGCAGCAGAAGCCAAGGAACACCAAAGACGGCCAGCAAACCCCCAGCAGCTAGGAGAAAGGCATGAACAGAGTCTCTCCAGGCCCCCTGAAGGAACCAGCCCTGCTGAAACCTTGATTTGGGGCTTCTAGCCTCCAGGATTTCGATAAATTTCTGTTGGTTAAGCCAAACCATTTGTGGTCCTTTATTACAGCAACGTGCCCGTGGCTTTGGATTTTGTCTTTTTTTTTTTTTTTAAATCTCAAAAAGCATCGCTGCTGTTTTCTATGCCATTACAATGCACATCATAAAACCAAAGCATCTACATTCCAAAGATAAGGTGGGCAGATGCCATTCGACTTTGCAAATATTTATTCTCCATCTACCACAGGGAGGTATTTAAAATGAAATAATCCCTCATTCCTGGACTCACAAAATGCTGACATTAGAAAGGACAACAGAGCAGCTTTGGTGCAAACCCTCTCCTCTGAAGAGGAGGAACTGCAGACCCACAGGGCTCATGGCTGGCCCCTCCGATGCGTCACTAGTAAGCAGCAGAGTTAAAACGAGCTCCCGCCTCCCAGACCAAGGCTCTTCGCACTCGTGCCTTCAACCACTTTTTGTTTTCCAGCAAAGCTAAAATTACAACTCTTCCTCATTTTCTCTGTGTATGCAAATAATTATAACCAAGTGAGTTTTATGCTCACACCAGCGACCTACTAAAAATGGTTGAATGCTTTGCATGTGCTAGTCACCACGCTAAGCACGTTACACGCAGCACCGCATTTAATCCTCAACAAAATGTTATTATTGCCCCATTTCATTGACAAGGAAACTGGGGCCCCCAAAAAGTGAAGTACTTGCTCCAGGTCAATCAGCTAGAAGACTCCAGAGCTGGGCTGGCTCTAGAGCCCACCGGTTAAGTGGTTATGTGGCATCGGCTCCTTGTAGAGAAAACAAGTCCCTACATTGGCACCAACCGGGCCGGCTTCACCACTTTTAAAGTCATCATGATATTGAACTACCCTTTGTAACTAGAAGGCAACATTTTTCCATGGCTGCTTGAACCCTGTTTAAAGCAACTTTAAACTGCAAAGATGTTATCAATTGTGAACAAATAGGTCTACCAGCAGCCAAGTTTTTCTTTTTTTTTTCTTTTTTAAATATTTTACTTATTTATTTGACAGAGAGAGAGACAGCCAGCGAGAGAGGGAACACAAGCAGGGGGAGCGGGAGAGGAAGAAGCAGGCTCTCAGTGGAGGAGCCGGACGCGGGGCTCGATCCCAGGCACCCCAGCAGCCAAGTTTCTTTTGCTTTTTGTAAATCACTGATGCTCAATGAAGACAATCCTCCCCAGGTCTCAGATCTTCTATCCTCAAATAGATCATAAATGAACTTATAGGTCTTCTTCTTTCAGAAAGCTAAAGCTTTATTCAAAGTCAAATGCAGCCAGTTGATTTTTTAATTTGTATCTAAGATGAGTCAAGAGGAGCCAAAAGGGCACACAAAAGTTAGGGGCTGTTCTGTGTATAATACCCCAATTTCGTGAGGCGGTTTTAGTGGTACTAAATATTACCTCTCAGAATTCCATCTGTAGGTGCTTTTCGCTTCATGCAACAATTAATTGGCTTTATCCTAACAGCATGACACCTAGCATGCGGGTGGAGGTGATGTGTCCAGCCATATTGTGAACTCAAAGAAAAGTGCTTTTTTAAGTCCCAGGACGGCAGGTCACGTATTGCCATCGGGGCGAAAACTGTATGCCTGAGTTCAGGACACATGTGGGAAACCTGATGTAACTAAGACAAGAAAGAAAGAGCCAGGATGATGGAAGTATTAGCTTCAGAACATATTAAATAACAAGTTTAATTTTCCTGGCCTTTGCAAGGTAGAACGGACAGCAGAAATTTGGAATGCAAGGCTGTCACGATTCAAATTCAAGCAGAAGGCTGAACTGTGTCCTACCCTATCCCGCATCTCCCCTTCCCAGAGGCTAAACAACAGCCCTTGAAAAACGAAACGAACCCAACAAAAGACCCAAAAACTCTTATGATGAGAGCCAGGTAAAGTCAGACATGCAGAGCCTCCCAAGCAATGCCTAGGTTCACACTCCTAAATTTAGGTCCCACCCATGGCTCAGGTATGACAGGACAGCCATCAGGCAGTGGCTGAGCACATGTCCCGAATGCTCTAATTAGTGGCTGTGGATCCGTGCTGCCAACATGGAGGTGTAACCGCTAATTAACGTCACAATGCACGCTCAAGTGAACACGCCCGCTTTGCCAATGCCGTCATTCCCTTTCTCCCAGTTTTCCAGCTCACTGACTCCAAACTACGGGATGACAGAAAAGACCAGGATCTTCTGGGTCACATGGAAGGAAGGAAAGTTTTTAAGTAAGGATATTCGTGGTAAAATGTGTTTGTATGTCCATCTCAAATACCAAATCTTAGGAAAAGACTTAATTCTGCAGCCGTGTTGTAGGCCATGGGCATTTGGTGCTGATAAGTTGAAAATCACCTTCAGCCAGCACCTGAAATTATACAGCCTTGAAATGTGTACAACTGTAAGTCAAGTAAAAAGAGTCTGTGAGAAAATATTCATGGAGAAACCACCCTAGAAAGAACTTGCCTCTGCGTAGCCCAGCGAAGAAAAGGCCAGCATTGAACAGAAGCCTTGACAACTTGCCAGTGGGCTTAGGAAGAAAGAAATAATGACTATTGTGACTTTACAGGTTTATGCGCAATTTCCTGAAATAGTTTGGAGATTGTGTTTTCTACCATTAAGTTCACAGCATACAGTGCTACGCTTCTAAAGTCAAGACAAAAGCATTTAGTCTCAGTTTATTCTGCCGCGTAAGTGATCCATTAGATACTTCAGACATGTATCCAATACTATTCTAAATTACTTTAGGGTAACAGTGGATGGTCAAGTACATGCTAATACCTTATTGTAGTTCAGAATTCCATCTTCCTTCTCATATACATCTAAAAAAAATGTAGTTTGGAATATTACTCAGCCATAAAAAAGAATGAAATGTTGCCATTTGCAACGACGTGGATGGAACTAGAGGGTATTATGCTAAGTGAAATAAGTCAGTCCGAGAAAGACAAATATCACATGATTTCACTCATATGTAGAATTTAAGAAACAAAACAGATGAACATAGGGGGAAGAAAAAAAAAGAGAGGGAGACAAACCATAAGAGAGACTCTCTCTCTTTTTTTAAAAGATTTTATTTATTTATTTGACAGAGAGAGAGAGAGTGCACGCAAGCAGGGGTAGCAGCAGAGGGAGAGAGAGAAAGAGGCTCTCCAACGAGCAATGAGCCCGGTGCAGGGCTCGATCCCAGGACCCTGGGATCATAACCTGAGCTTAAGGCAGAAACTTAGCCGACTGAGCCACCCAGGTGCCCCCATAAGAGAGACTCTTAACTATAGAGAACAGACTGGGGGCTCCTGGAGGGGAGGTGGGTGGAGGAGGGGCTAAATGAGTGATGGGTTGTAAGGAGGGCAGTTGTGATGAGCCCTGGGTATTGTATGTAAGTGATGAATCACTAAATTCTACTCCTGAAACTAATAATACACTATATATATATACACACACACACTATATATATACCTATAGTATATACACTATATATATATTCTAGTTAGTTAATATATATAGTTATATAGTTAATATATATAGTTATATATAGTTAATATATATATTAACTAACTAGAATATAAGTAAAAACTTGAAACAATAAAAAAAATTTTTTAATGTAGTTTAGTTTCTCGTAAGCTGATCCTTAATCTATTTTGCTTTGAAGTTTCAATGAGTTGAGGTCTTCTTTTCCTGTTGCTTTATGCTTTTTACCCAAGCAATACACACAATTTAGTTATAATGGTTTTCAGAACTTTTGCAAACAATGCTGATTCTAAGATTAAATCTGATACCTTGTGCCTTCACTAGTCCAAGTGTACCAGAAACCCCCATTTCTAACGCTGACTGATCAAGTACAGAATCAAATTTGTTATAGGAGAACTGGTGCTGTACTAAGTTAAGGTTAGAGAGAGAGAAACAATGTCAAACTTCTAACTTCTAGAAAAATAAAAATGCAGACAGACTCAATTACAAACACTAGAAAAACAACATAGCTCTCCAGCAGGCATGCTTGCCAAGTTAAAAAGAAACCAGACAGGTTCGGAATGACCACATGCTTTCATTACTCAATGTGCCAAACCCAAATCAGCCCTCCCGGGAATCACTCCAGTAAAGTAAAATGCATGCCTTGTAAAATTCATAGTCACATTTCAGTTTTTGATATAAACAAAGGATTATTTTATATCATTTTATTTATATATTTTTATATCATTTAGCTGATTATTTTTATATCATATCATTTAGTTGTGTTTTAGATCATTTTTGCCACCTATCATTTTATATCATTTTTTTCTTTTTTTTTTTTAGAGTGGGAGGGGCAGAGAAAGAGAGAGAACCTCAAGCAGGCTCCACTCCCAGCATGAAGCCCAACACGGGGCTTGATCTCACCACCCTGAGATCATTACCTGAGCCAAAATCAAGGGTCAGATGCTTAACCAACTGAGCCGCCCAGGCACCCCCATTTTATATCATTTTAGAGTCTCCCTTTTACTTCTCTTACTTTTGAAAGTTGACTTCATACTTCCAGTATTTAGAATATCTATATATTCTTTATACACGTGATTGAAATTGTATATGTTCGGTCTCTCAATAATTTCAGATATTGTTCATGTTTGTTTTTTACAATATTTGCAGAAAAAAGTCATTGTATAAACAACATCACAAGGTTTGCTCAAGCATCATTTCAGGTGGTTTGTATTTTCCTCTTTACATTCGTTTTTTTCCAAATTTTCTGCAATAATTATGTATTAGTCATAGTTTTAAAAATTTTAAGCGAAGATTGCTAGGGAACTACAGAATACAGTAGCTACCGTAACATAGGAAGGCAAGAACTGGGTTTTCTGGGATGCTGGGAAGCTGGAGGCAGAGCTGTTACTCAGGGGCGCCAGACCAAGGACTCTGCCACACCCCAACCCCACACCAACACACCCTGCCAGAGAAAATATGGCTTTGCTGTTGTGAGCTTTAGGTCAAGAAATAGCCCAGTATTTGTAGGCATTCCCTTCATCAAAAGTAGGCATTCCCTTCATCAAAAGTGAAAAAACAGTTAACATAAATTCTTCTCAAAGGGCAAGTAAGAGCCAAAACACAGGGCGGTAACATCGCTAGAACCGAGCCTTGAGGGTTTGGAGACTGCCATCTTGCTCTGACGGCATCACTGGCAGCTTCAAGCCAACACTGTCCCTGAGGCCCCAGGGAGCCAGGCTGGGAAGTGCTGCCTCTACTCCTCCCTGTGCAACCTCCTTCCTTTGGATACATTTTAAATTCTAGGCCATTGCTGAGATTTTTTTTTTTAAAGATTTTATTTATTTGACAGACAGAGTGCACAAACAGGGAGAGCAGCAGGCAGAGGGAGAGGGAGAAGCAGGCTCCCTGCCCACCGATGTGGGGCTCAATTTCAGGACCCTGAGATCATGACCTGAGCCGAAGGTAGAGGCTTAACCGACTGAGCCACCCAGGCACCCCTATTACTGAGAATTTAATCTAAGACTACATGGGGGGGTGGGGGTTGCTTCTCCTTTGGTTATTCCATAGGCCACCAGAAACACAACAGAAGAAAGGCTTCTTTTTAAGCACATTTACATTAGAAAGTTGCATGGTACATAACTTCCACTTTTAAATAGCTCATCTTTTTCTTTAAGGCAGACCTAAAAAGACCCTTAAATTTTAATACTCTGATGGTAAATCAACCTGGATGCACTAGACTGATATTAGCACTAGAAAAGAATGCAACTTAATTTCCTTAGAACACTCAACATTTTCCCTTCAACAAATTTTATCAGCCTGGTGAAGTTTTAAGAGAAAGAGACTTAATTAGACAGGTCATAACAATGACTTCATCCATTGCTCCCTTACCATCTGTTCTTAATAAAGCAGCCAGATTGAACAGAGGAGAGGTCACTTCCCTGCTCAAAATGCTCTAAGAAAAACCCAAGTCCTTACCATGACCTACATGGCCCTACTCAATGTGCCCCTCCCTACCTCTGACGTCACCAAACACTCTTCCCCTTACTCGCCCTCTCCTAGCCATACTAGCATGCCCTACCTCAGGGCCTTTGCACCAGCTGTACCCCCTGCTCAGCACACTCTGCCCCCATATATCTGCATGAGTCACTTCTTCACTTCCATCAAATCTGTTCAAAAATCCGCTTCTCAGTAAGGCCTACCCTGACCACTTACATATGATGTGCTACCATCACTGGCCTGCCCCAACACTCAACCTCCAACCCTACTCCAGTATTTTTCAAAGTATTTGTGACTTAACATTTTATTATATTATTGTATTTTTTTAATATTTTATTTATTTATTTGATAGAGAATGAGAGAGCACAAGTGGGGTGAGGGGCAGAAGGAGAAGCAGACTCCCCGCTGAGCAGGGAGCCTGACACAGGGCTCGATCTTGGACTCTAGGATCATGACCTAAGGCTAAGGCAGACGCTTAACCGACTGAGCCACCCAGGAGTCCCACTTTATTATTTTATTATCATTATTCCACAGTATACAACATATGCTCCATGAGGCAGTCATGTAGCCTTTTGTGTACTGATGTATCCCAAGCTTCCAAAACAGTGCCTGGCACATAGTAGGCCCTCAATAAATGCTTTTTGAATGAATGAATGAATGAATGATTATGGCAGATCTGCTCTTGTAAGAAGACAATGAAGCAGTAATTTACTCAATAGTAGTCCCATAATACGAAAAAGAAAAGCTAATGTGTAAAATGGAATTATTTAGTTAACTCACAATAGAGCTGTGAGAATTTAGAAGATTAATGTTTAGAATAATATTGATAGCTTTTGAATTATGTCTAAATCAACCACTGCTTCCCATCTTAATGGCAGGACTTTGCCTGTGGGAGAGAAGATAAATGAATCTCTTCTGGGCAATGCTGATATACTATCAGCAAGCAAGTGTATGTTCAGTGCCAATCTTTGGTGGATAAATCCAGGACAACAGATGAAAAAGCAACATGAGAACACTATGAATTTTTCTTCCTATAAATTTTATAGTAAAAGAAAAAAAGGAATAATCCATCAGCTATAGTCAAAGAAAATCTCCCTTAGCCCATTTACTGCCAAGACTAACAATCATGAAGTCATTGCAATGGGGATGTGATGTTTAGTTGATGAACATTTAACTTTTCAACTGGATACAAGTGTCTGTTCTTCCAGCATATTCGATATTACTCCTCCCAGAAAGCGAGACAACCAACTATCAGAAAAAAGTTACAGCCAAAGGAAAAATCTTGACAACACAAAGTAGACCAGGCTTGTTGCCTAGCATGTACCTAGATGACATGAATTACTACGGTACAGCAAATAGAAAGCAAGCCTCTAAGGACATGTGAAACATGTAGGTAGGAAATAAAAGAATTTTCTTAAAACCATTCATTAGACATAGCCATTTCACTTTTTTGTTCTCCTGGGAAAACTTTGTTTTAATTTCCAAGCCAATATTTTCAGAATGGGGATCCAAGTCTCTGTCAGCATCCATCCCTTTCTGTTCTCGTGCTTTTTCCAGGTACTGTTCACAGGGCAGAGAAGCGGCAGGGCCCACCAGCTGCAGGACTCCAGAGGGAGTTGATAACAGAGTCCATCTCGCTAGCATGTGGGGGCTTAATGGCGGTTTTCACAAAAATGTTTCCATAACAACACTGAGAATGACGTAACAGAACACCATCTAACATCAAGATGATTTGACATCTTTGACCATGGCTCTTCCCAAGTCTAGGCTATTTACTGAGTCTACTGGGTTTCCTGTATTTTCTTCAAAAGCAATCTTCAAGGACTTTTTTGACTGAGCAATGAAAAAAGAGCTATATGGATCACGAGCCAAGAGCAAGCTGTTTTAAATCTGTATATGCACTAAAAATCCCAATGTATGACCAGAAAGTTCGCAAAATGCTAAAGCTGAATAGTCTACTGGATATGATCTGATAGAAACTCAGTTCTAGAGGAGAGATGCTGCCCAAAGTTCTATCAGAAGCAAGCAGTTGAGTCGGGATGATTGCCTGGGGATACTGACGTCAAATACTGTTGTCATGTGCGTGTGTCTGTGTGTGTGTGTTTATTTTAAATTCCAGGTTACAGCTGTCTTTTGACCAAAGTAAAATGCAGCTGGGCCAGTGAAAATTTAGACTAAGTGGCTTAATACATGACAGAGGGAAAATAAATGATACCTGACCCCCTTCTTTCTTTTGCAGTTTTTGAAATACACGACTCTTAAGTTTGCAGCTGGCCCAAAGAAGCATTGTTATTTCCTTTCTTGAAATAACACATGAAGTAATGTCTACTTACCAAAATGCAAAGATCTGCTGTTCCACTTACCAAGAAATACTATGCAGAAAAGGCTCAACAAATACTGTGTGATGGATAGAAAACTCCCAATAAATTAGACAGCCATTATTTTTAATAAACCATTAAGGTCCCTCTCTTACTGATCCATTCACTACAATATTCTTTTAAGAAGTGCCTTATCCTTTTATTATGGTTTAAATTTTGGCTCCATTTTTAAGGATTTAAGTTTTTTATTGTAGTAAAATATATGTAACATAAAATCTGCTGTTTTAAACATTTTTAAATGCATAGTGCGGTGACATTAAACACATTCCTAATGTTGTACAATCACTACCACCACCCGTCTCTAGAACTTTGTCATTTCCCCAAACTGAAACTCCGTACCCCATTGAACTGAACAACAGCTTCCCACTCCTCCCTCCCCCCAGCCCCTGGCAACTACCATTCTACTCTGTCTCTACGAATTTGACTACTCTAGATATGTCACAGAAGTGAAATTACACAGTATTTGTCCTTTTGTGACTGGCTTATTTCACTTAGCATAATGTCTTCAAGGCTCACCCACAGTGTAGCCTGTGTCAGAATTTCCTTCCTTCGTAAGTCTCAATAGTATTCCATTGCATGTATATATTACACACTGTATCCATTCATCCATCAATGGACATTTGGGTTGCTTTCACTTTTTGATGAATCATGCTGTTTAAAACATGGATGCACAATCTTCTCTTTAAAAAAAAAAAAAAGATTTTTATTTATTTATTTGAGAGAGAGACAGAGAGAGCACAAGCCGGGGTGGGTAGAGGGGGAAAGGCAGAGGCAGAAGGAGAAGCAGGTTCCCTGCTCAGCAGGGAGCCCAATGCAGGACTCGATCTCAGGACCCTGAGATCATAACCTGAGCCGAAGGCAGATTATCATCCTGATTTGCATTTCCCTAATGAATCGTGATGCTGAGCATTTTTTTAATGTGCCTGTTGGTTGTTTTGATATCTTCTTTGGAGAAATGTCTCTTCAAGGCCTTTGTCCATTTTTCTCGTTGAGCTGTTTTGGCTCCATTTTTAACAATTCCATCTATATACAACTGTAGATGCTGGGGGCATTCTGGTTTGAAGCCTATTTGGAATTTGGGAGTTTTGCTTATGTCTTAGGGCCTCTTGGACATAAGCTGTAGAAATTAGAATATGTGATTTGGTAGTTTCTAGGTGCTCTGTGAGTAGTTTAAAACTTGCTTATTCTCGACCTATTTATTACTGAGTCAGTGAAATAATTGCCCTAGGAAAACAACACGGCCTAGCAGTATCAACTGTGGTTACAATCCCGGATTTTACCAAGAATCAGTTCCATGTGATTAGGCAACTTGACCAGCATCTCTGGGGTGCTGGACCTGAAATCATTTCCATGGTTCCTTTCAACCCCAACTGTCTGACACTAGATACCCATCACACGAGGCAACAATAACCATAGACTCTTTCAAATAATGGGATGCAGAGAGCGCTTCTCAGATGGGCAGTCATAAAGCACTTTTTCATACTTCTCAGAAACTAAATATTCTAGAAAAACACAAGGATCACGTTGACTGAGCAAAGTCTTCCCCCCAGATCTGTGAGCCATTGCTTACCTGACGTAAGGCAAGTGCAATAAAACTTGGTTCTCTTCTACTCTTTGCCCTTAGAGAAGTGTTTTTCAAGTTTGAGGGATTTTTTTTTTTTAAACATGGAATGTCTAGATCTAAATAAAAGTCAATGACAAAGAGCAGAAAGTGAAATCTGCACAGCTCTGGTTGGAGATGTTGGGGGGCTTTGGGGATCTCCATGGAGTTTTGCTAGAACACCGCTGTCTTACTGTTCAAATAATGGAGGGAGAGGGAGGGGTAAAACCAGGAACGTGCCATAAAGTCACAAAAACAAGTAAACTGGAATCAAACCCAGTAATGAAGCCAATGACAAAATGGACTTTTCTTCCATGATTGCCTCATGTATGCCATTCTGACCTCCCGTAAAGCCAGACAATTCATCCTCAGAAGCAGCGGTACCCCTCTGAGTGCAAAGGGTGAGAAGGAAGGGGCCAGCCTCACATCCACAAAGGATATCAAACTTAGAATTGTGTATTATCCAGGAGGTCACAGGGAAACCCCAGTGAGGCCAAAAGACAGGGACGTTCTTCATACGGGACATAAGCTTGTGCCCATTTCCAGTCCAAGCTCCGGGCCTACACAGTGAATCGATATGTGTTTTATAAATCCCTAAAACATTCTGCAAAAGGGAAAAAGAAAGTGCACAGTATTTTATGTATGCTACACACATTCACTGGTTAAGCACAAGGCTTGAAAAAGTGCCGCAGTATTTATAGCCTGGCTTAGTCACTTCGTTTTTTTCACATGCCAGTGACTTCAGAATATGGAAGTGGCCTGCGTTTTGTACCCCAGACCCCTGACCCCCTGTGACTGTCACTGGAAGGAAGAATGTGCCAAGTAAGTGTGAGCAAAATCATAGAGAAGACGCTGCCGTGGGCATAACTCGCATCATTGGGTATCTCACACTCTGCTCTGATAACAATGGGAAATGGCTATTCTCTGCCTTGTGTTCTTTGTTCTGCTGTCTCGTTCAGAGCCTACAGCCTAGGAACAGAGACCACACCCATCAGAATGGAGTTTTTATTAATAAAGAGGCAAAAATGACAAAGCGTTGACCTTTCTGTTTATCAGGCATAACCACATTCTGAAACCAAATATACTTGAAAAGTAACATTTAAACCATCTCTGGTCACCACTCCAGGCCGAAATAATCAGGGGCATGTTCCTAGGACTACTTTCCAAAGACCTTAACAAACTGCATGAACAAAATTCTCACTGATCATGGGACTATCCGTCATTTGCAAAACAGCCGCATACTGCAAATATAGAAACTCGTATTTGTACTTCAATCCAAACTAGGTTTGCACATTCAACTAAAAAATACAGCAAGAATTCTAAGACTGTGCAAGAATTCTAAGACTGTGCAATTCTAAGACTACAGCAAGAATTCTAAGAGTGTGCAAGAATTCTAAGACTGTGCAGGCTGACAGTAATAACAAAGACCCGACTTTATTTTAAATGAGCATGATTTAAATTTTTGACTTGGACTTTTAATTCATTTTACCAAGAGGATTGATAGAGTTAGTAAAACAATACCATTGATTTGGTAAATGTTCTATAAACCACACTGGAGAACGTTTGAGAATCTTCTGCTATAAAACTGGACAGACGTTGATTCTCCTTGCGTGGTTAGTTTGAGTAGTGGGCTCCAGTGTAGGACACATATTCTTTGTGAGGAAGAGTCTGGAGGAGGTAAGTCTGGGAGAAACTGTCTACAGTTGATTTTGGATTCAATCCAGGGAAAGCAGAGAGACTGGGTTAATTAATTTCAGAAAGACCCATGTAACAATTCTTTTAGGTTCTGATTTAACCTTCAGATAACAATCATTTTCGTTAAAGGTTTATGAACCAACTTCAGACCTTGGTACTAACTAACCTAAAATGAATGATGCACAGATTTGTAAAACCAACCTGACATGTGAACCTTGTCAGAAAAACTAAAGCAATGGGTCCTAGTTTCCTAAGAAATCTAAAAAGGCTTTAATTCCACAGCAAAGAATTCCAGCACATAAACCCTTCTTATGTGTACATTACTTTGCAGTCCAAAGAACACGATACTACCAGAAGGAACTTTATCATCCAGGTTAACTGGCTAACTTAGGAATGCAGTGTAACATAGGTGATGACAAACCTCTATGACAGAGAGTGGATGATTATTCCTTTCATCTCCATACGTTTGAAAAAAACTACTTCAGTTGGTCACTTGTCAAAAACAAATCAAGAGATCCTAGGGCCCCTTTCTGAGCAAAGTCAGGACTCCAGGCCATGAACATGTTGCGTTGCTAAGAGAAGCAGGAAGTGTGAGTAACCACAAGCCATCACAATCTTGATAACCACCAGCAAGGAACAGATAGTGAACGCTGATACCAGACCCCAGAAAGATGTCCTAGAATACCCAAGTCAGTGCCTAAGCTCAAAGGCTGGTCAATGGCAGGGAGTGATTCCAAAACAGATACGTCTGGCTTTAAAGCCTAACCTCCACCCACCATCCACACATCAATCCTTCCTACCAATCAAAGGCAGTCTTCAAATGTGCACTGCATACACGAGACTGCTAATTACAGCTTTTGAGCCTTCTGAGTCTGTGCTCACTAGATGCATAACACTACCGTCCACAGCACTGTAGGCTGTTCACAGAAGACTACAGGTAATCCTCATAACCTGGCAATTAAAATAGCCCACAGTGGCAAGATTAGCTCTCTATAGAAGACACAGTCCAGTCAACCATGGTGTGGTCATTCCACGGCTGGAACGACAACCAGAAAGAGGCTTCACGATCTACTCAACAGTAGCTTGTCTGAAGATAGCCGTGTTAGCAGCAGTGTTCTGCTCAGAGTCCTTGAAAAACAAGGACAATTTGGAAAAATTTGTGAACACAGCTCCAGGGGAAGAAGTGCCCTGTCTGGGCTCTATAACTTCTCAGGGACCTTTCCTCCAGGAAGACTCCAGTCTATTGACCAATATGAACAAAGTATTCCACATGACAATGACATTTATCAACAAAAACGACCCATTGCATGGCGGGCACGGTTTGGGGCACATTTACACATATTATATGTTGAGTCCACATACTTAGGTGATGTATCATATTGAAGATAAAAGAAATTAAGTTGTTGACACTTAAAAGACTTTTCTGGAATCATCAAGATATAGGTGGCAGGGCTAGGTATTGCTTTCAGATTAGGATTCCATACCTTTACAATAAATGCCCAAGGTTTAAGATAATTTAAAAGGGAGAGGGGTGTTGGTAGACTTCTTAAAATTCTATGCAAAATTTTAGATTTATGAGCACTTGCTATAGGGAGTAGGTTCAGAAATTTTAGCAGATTTTCAAAAGGGTTCTTACCCCAGAAAACTTAACCGCCAGCATGGTATTTTATACATGCTATATTCATTAAGGTGTCTTTATTTCATTGTCACAGATTTAAGCTTCAGCCATAGGTCCACAGTTTAATGCTATTGTAATTGCCATTAAAGTAACTCCAAGGCTTATTACTTGATCGTGAACCTGACCTCCCGCTCAAATCTCATTATACGATTCCTTGCCGGGCCCCTTCTACTCTCAGTGTGAGTGATGAAGGGTGGATGATGAAATAAACATGCATTGGCCGAAGGGCTTCTACTCTCTACCTGGTGATTCCAACTCCCGAGCAAAAGCAGCACAAGGAGCAGCAGACCACGCCCTGCACTGGCCTGGCCCCCTGGGGGGCCATCACAGTCCACCACGTGTCCACAGGGCTGAAGATGGACTTGACATCTTCACTTTTGAATACCTGTTTTTCTTTGATTAGACCTTCCAAACAGCATGAACTGTTTTTTGTTTGTTTGTTTGTTTGTTTGTTTTTAAGGGAGAATACAACAGATGTTTTGGGATCACTTTCGCTGGAAATAACCATTCTTTACATCACCCAGTAGAGAAACTGGCAATGTTAGAAAAAAGCATTCTATTTTCTCACTTCTCTTCCTTGCACAACGTTTTAAATAGTTATTTTAAAATTCAGAAATCAAATCTAATTTTGGCAATGTGTAGCTACAGAAAAAACAAAGTCATTGGCACCCATAAATGTGTGACTTGGCAGTAAAACTGATATTTAATTATAAATCTTTCAATGATGTTATTAAAAAAATACCACCCCAAGATGCATTGGTCAATTCTATCTCAATAAAACTGGAGAGAAAAAAGATGCTTTGTAAAGAAAAGGAAGTCTTAGTCTGTTTATGAATGTCTTATTTCGCAGTTAATAAAAAAGAACTTTACACCTTTTCTGGGTCACTTTGGCTCAAGGTCTAAAATTTTTAGCTTTCACAGTCAAGACTCTAGTACAGAATATAATTCTAAATTGGAAGTAGATATTTGCTAAAAATATAATGATTATTGCAAAGCTATTCTATTCTTTGAACTCTTACTGATAAAATACATTTACATTAACTAGCTATACGAAGGAGCTCAGGAAAATCAGATTTAAAGGCTGGTTTTATTAAAAATTCTTAATGTCTCTGTGTTAACAAGATTTAGTGTGGTCTTTAAAATATCAGCATTTTGACCCTGAAATTGATTTACATGGGGCAGAGATGGCGCCAATGCAAATTTTATTGGGATAATGTTTGCTAATCTCATTCCTCCAAAAATTACTTTCTACCATGATTTAAAAGACACTTTTGATATTGATTTTACTCATAAATATGGATAAACATCACTTAATCAGACAAGCCCATTATTTCAAAGAAGGTCACTTTGAAAAACTTTTTTTTTCTCAGAACAAAAGTTATTTATTTTGCAACTGACAAAAGGAGAAGTCACACAAGCTCTACACAAGGCACCAAAGCTGAAGTTTTCACATCCAGTCTCGTATGTTTCAAAATGTTTTATTTTTAAGTAAGCGTAATGTTTGAATTTTAATAAGTATTGACATATAGCTGCTCAATAAATATTTACTGACTGAATTTTGTTTTAAAATGATCATAGGTGGGATGCCTGGGTGACTCAATCGTTAAGTGTCTGCCTTCAGCTGAGGTCATGATCCCAGAGTTCTGGGATCCAGTCCTGTGTCTGGCTCCCTGCTCAGCAGGGAAGACTGCTTCTCCCTCTGCTTGCTGCTTCCCCTGCTTGTGCATGCTCTCATTTTCTCTCTGACAAATAAATAAATAAAATCTTTAAAAAAATAAAATGATCATAGGCAAAGATAGGTTCAAGTTCTTCTGAGAAATGGGTGTAGTTGTTCAACTTACCTAATACAAAGAAGATGAACATAAAACTTTACATTTCATTTAACACCTCAAATCAGTAATATTCGTATGGGTACATACTACCCTCCACCATCCAAAAATACGCAGAGGGACAGGGATTTAGTTTAGGTGCTTGTCCCAAGCAGGGCCTGTCACACCGCTCATAGTCCACATCTATGAAATGACGGTCTTGGACAGAAGACAAAAAAGCCAGACCTTCCTGGACCGTCCTCCAGATGAATGACACGGAGAAAATCTCCTGTCTTTCAACATCCTCCGCCAAAGTACTCCACTTCTTCTTGCACACTAGATATCTGGGTATTTTGGGTGTGTGTATGTGTGTGTGTTTTCCAAACTCCTTCCCCCACGCACCCATGCCAATGGGCTTGTGGGCCCTGAGGCACCTCCTGCTGGGACCCACCTTACCACTGTCTCCTCCTCTCTGCCCATGTCTGAAATATGCTCCTCGTGGAAGCAGGTCCGTAACATCCTTTCAGGACCCCTCTCAAAATCTCCACTTCCCTATGAACCCCAGCCCCTGCTGGCCACGTCTTCATTTTCAACATTCTTTGAAGAAGCCCACAGTTCAGGGAAATATACAAGCTGCTCTATTTATATGCCCCCCCACCAATGGGATCAGAAGCATTATCAATTCTGTTTCCTTTATAGCTCTTCATAAGCTCCCATTCCGGGTTCAGACCACAGCAGGTATTCAGTATATGTGTACCTAAAGCAAAACGATAACACTATGCTTTCTTCACACTTGACCTGACCAAGGCCAAAACTGCACTCGCTACCATGCCTAGACTCTGTAAACAAACAGACGTGTGAGCAGCGCAATGACTGTCTACTTATGCGTACTGTGTGCTGGTGTGGCCATCATTCCTTCCGGCCAGCTGTGGACGTGAAAATTCCACCTGCGGGCTGCAGCGAGGACAAGCCCAACTCTCATCAACAGCAACACAAGGACACACGGATCAACAACTGAGTATCAGGCCAGCCCTGCCTCTGATTCTGAGACATTCAGAAAATAGTGTATTTTGGGTTTGGAGAGGCAGAGGATTTCCTGGTGGCTCAGGACAGACTGGGAGAGCCAGAAAGGATTTTTAGGAGTATGCCTCAGGTCTGTGCTTGCTTCATGGGACAGCAAAAACAGGCCTGGGGAGGTAGCGGAGTGGTGAACGTCACGGCTATTGGCATAGCCGGGTGACGGCCCTGAGTCCCCTTATTTCCAGGGCAGCCATCCTTCCAAGCGTTACCCTTTTCTGTCTTTCTAGTGATGTCTGTCTTACGCTGCCATTAAAATGACCTTTCCTTCTCGAAACATACATGAAAGTGGTAGAAGAGAGTTTGGGGACAGACGTGCAGGGTAGTGAGGGAAAGAACAGCCAAGGGTATTTTGGGGGTACACAAGGGAACTAACCCATTTGGGACAAAACACACACACACCCTCTCTTAAATCCACCTGCAATTTCAGTAACACTGTACGAAGGCAACTCATCTCCAAAACCAAGCAGGGGAGTGAAGGAGTGAAGTGAGGCCGCTCCTGACCTCGGACAAGTCTCAAGCTACTTTTGACCCATTTGCCCAAGTGCTTGAGAAGGGTATTAACATCTTTTCACCTCTAAAATTAAAAACAAAAACAAAAACAAAAAAGTTTCTCCCTCTGAGTTCTCTGGAAGATCCACTTGTGAGAAGTCTCATTCCCGGATGATACCCGATGAATCCTGTCCTAGTGGGGTTGATGGGAGAGCAAAGTTAGACAAGGGGGCCTCAATGAGAAACCAGGCTCTCCTCCAGCATTTGCATTTCCTTATAACTGCCTGTCTTTATGGTCTGCTTATCAACTCCGTCCACCCACACGCATCCAGACACGCACGGTATGCTCTCTTCTGAAAAGCTGAAGGCAGGATTGCCCTGCCCTTCTGGACTCAGTCCCATGCCTCTCTCTCTCTCCCATGAGCCCCTCCAAAGTCCTGCTCCACGGAATTCCTGCAGCAATGTCATAATCTGAACAACAAACATTGGTGCTTAATGATCCACTCCCGCACTCATCTGGATTTACGGTGCATGTGAGAAATTTCTTCCAGACAACACAAGTTTCTTATAATCAAGAAACAGATCTTCCACTTGTGGGTTTTTCTTTTCTAATAACCTCCCCAGTTAAGAACTCAAAGACGAAAACAAGTGAGGAAAAAAAAAAACCTGAGAAGTGATTCACATATTATTTCTTCATTTATCACTTCATCTGGACAGAGTAATCAATTTGGAATATACCAACAACCGGTTAATCATTGAATTTTTGTCTCATAGTAAATACTCCTCTAATTAGGTTTTTCTCCTGGAGTCTTCTGAGAGGCAGACTGGACTTTGGTTCTGTTTCAAATCATTTGAGAAGCAAAGAGATACTGAAAATAGTAGACATTCCAGGCAACTTTCACTATGACTTTGAAGTCGAACAAAACATTAATAACTTGGGACCCTATTCATGTTTCATAGTGATGCTTATCTAATCTTTCTTAATGTGAATTTTTTGTGTGTGTGTGATTGAGAACAACTTAGTTTGAGAGGCTACGCTTACTAGGCTAACCTCAGTACCCTGCCTGGTAATGATCACTTAAATGTTAAGAACTTTCATTGTCTTCCTACTGCAGCCTACCCAGCACTCATTAAAAACCTTTCCCCGGGGCCTTTATACCTTGACAACGACGACAACGATGTCTACAGCCTGAACAAAACTTGTTAGGGGGCGGGAGATGGCACATCCATCACATCATCTTTCAAAGTTCAGGTTCAATCTGAAAGATGGATCTGCCTTGTTATACAGTCAACTCTCCCCTTCCCCCTTGTATTTTACCAAGACTGTTGGTGTAGATTATCTGAATCCTTAAAGTATGGAAGTCATGAGGCCGAATAAACTTTGAAAGGTAGGAATCATATGCCATGTACCAGAATGGAGGACTTGGCTTCTTAGTAAAGAAACTGAAAGTACTTGTCTAAGAAATAAAAGAAAAATGTCCTAGACATACACTGGGTTTTGAACCACAATGGAAAAACACTGTGATCTTACAATAACCCTTACCTTCTCCCACCTCCCCAGTGTTTATAGTCTAGGATACTTTGTTTCTTTAGTTCATTGGTTCAAATAAGTTCCCTAGGGGGAGAAAAAAACAACAACTTATGAACCATTTTTAAACATTTTGTGAGTTTTTTTCCAGTTTCTCTTAAAAATAACCTAGCTAACGTTGATGGAATGCTTTCTAGGCCTCGCACAAAGGGCTTGAACGGGATTATCTTGTTTGATCTTCAGGTAAATTGAGGAAGTAGGCCCAGTGTGAGAAGGATAAGCGAAGTGCTCAAGATCACAGAGCTTACATGCAGGGCCTGGGGCTGCCTCATCTTATTCTCTTCCCGGACACACTGCCCTGACATCTGACACTGCCCGGGGGGGGGGGGGGGCTAGGCAAAACGCCCTGTGTGTCACTTCCACAGGGAACCAGTCGCTAAATATTTACACAACAAAGATGTGTCTTCCAACAGCATGTCCTGTCCCCCGATGAAATTCTGACACTTCTCTTAAAAGCAACATTTTTCCCAAGTCTTTTCTAGCTTCACCTGCATAATGAAAAGTTGATTGTTTTTTCTTTTTTCTTTTCTTTAAGGACGGCAAGGGGAGCCGGGGGTGTGCAGCAGACACTGAAATTGGGGGCAGAACAGTTCAGTGATAATCAGAATCTGATGCCACATTTGATAGGGCCTTCTGGACTTTTTCAGGGACATGACTTCTTAATCTCACTGGAATGTTTGGCTCTATATTGAATGCAGAGAGGCCAACCCCAGGTGATCTGACAGCCATCTCTGTACTTTAATCGTTGAGTCCTAGGAAGTGAGTAGAAAACACTCTACATTGTTACCAAAGGTTTTCGGAGTCTCTGAAATGAGAAAGATGAATCACATTTTCCCCCTCGGTTATTCTCAAGTCTCATATGAAAGCAAGGTACAAACAGGAATCTCAGAAGTCTGGCCAAGAGTCCAAGTTAGAGAAAGCCTCTGTGTGTGTGTGTGTGTGTGTGTGTGTGTGTGTGTGTGTGTGTATTTTCAGGGAATTTCTGCTTCCATTCCAATTCCAGACACATCTAACCTTAAGAAGTTACAAAAATAGGGGAAAACAAAACAGAGTTTTGCTGGGAAAGTAATATAAATGACACAGTTTTTAAAAAGTCATTTTTCATATAATTTAGAAGATATGACAATCAAGTAGAGGAAATTGAATGGTCTAATAGAACATACAATAAAAAGTGAAACTTCATCACACCAGATGCTTAGAGCCCTTCCCAGAATCACCGTTTCTTGCATATCCTGCTAGAAGTTCCCAGTTTCTATATGGGCATATCTGCCTTATTTTACACAAATGGGGAGCTAATGTACAGGATTTACATTGACAAAGGATACCACACCCAGATTTTTAGGGCAAACCCGGGAGGGGCTGGGGAAGCCATGATGTCTGGCACCCAAGGCTCCATGGGGACGTGGACAAAGGCAATGCCTGGGAGAAGGATATGGATCCTGAAATCTTTGTCCAGCCAGAACTGGTTCAGGAAGTGACCAAGGGCCAGCTGAGTTGCTGGATGAAGGGACCCTCCTCCTCTGGCCACAAAGGGCTGAAATGGCAGGGCCTGACGTAGCCACCAAGCCCAGGACTGCTCCCAATTCCACATGCCCCGACAGGTCCCCACATCACCCACCTCAGAAATGTCTAAAAATTCCATGAAGTAAAAATGAGATGATGATTTACCAATGCTTTGCAATATCTTCTTCTGTGTAATTGATACAAAATATTTAGAAAGTTTAGACAACTTCCCACCAAGAACATGGATTCCCAAACAGCATGAGCAACCTCTGGGTTGTTTCCATGAACTAACCTCACAGCTAGTTTCCATGAACCCAGAGTCCTTACCTGGGTCCCTGAGTTTGGAAGGATCCTAGACTTGGTTTAATGCTCTGCAGTCATCTAGAAATTCTCAATAATTTTCGAACAAGGAATCCTACATTTTCATTTTCTATTGGGTGCCACAAATTATATAGCCAGTCCTACCTGGAGCACTGCCTGTCATAGGGCAGGTGTCCAATTCATTTGTTGAATATAGTGAATTAATGGAAGTTACCTTAGAACACAGGTCAACAAACCACAGCCGACAGCTCAATTCTGGCCCTCTGCTTGCTTTTATAAATAAAGCTTTATTAAAACATACCCACACCCATTAGCATCTTGTCCATGACTTCTTTCATTCTATAATAGAAGAGTTAAGTGACAATGATAGAGACTATAGGACCAGTAAAGCCTAAAATACTTCTAACCCAGCACTTTACAAAAAAATTTTTCTGATCCCTGCTTTAGAGCACCAGCGCAACTTTTTCTACCCAAATAACTGAAACAGCAGAAAAGGCAGGTAGCTTTGTGAGATGAAGCATGCTAATCTTAAGCAGCTAGCCATAAACAAGCTATTTCCTAGGTTTTTATCTTGCAAGTTTGTATGAATTTTTTATCTTGGACCCAAATGCATTTGCGTTTTTGTGTAGAGAAGTTCTTTAATCTGAAATGATCTGCAGAAGTCACGTTCATTCCTTACTGTCTCTCTACAAGAATGAGTAGAAGCATGGCAGCTTGCAAGCCATGGCCTTAGTTTCCCCCTCTTTAATGGCCCAGTGTGGAAAGAAGGTTCCTGTAGCATTTATGTATCCACTGAACCCCACCACACAGCCATCATTTCTTACCAGCCCTGAGGTCTTGCTAGAAAAGATCCAACAAGGACATTAAAATATGGACTCTTGAGTGCCCTTCTTGACTGAACGTACGTAGGTCTATGCCCCATCACACGGAGAGACTAGTGAACACTTGTATTCTTTTCCCCCAGGCACTTTCCAGAAACTCGTTAGAGAGAGTCATTTCAGATCTGAGGTCTCAGACTTGGGACTCTGTCAGAGATTTTTCAAAGGCCAGCTTCCTCATAATAGTCAATGGCATTTCATTTCTAACATAAATCATTTGCAGTGCTCCTTTACCATAGTTAAAATTCACAATTTATCCTGCTATCAGGAGCCACGTATGAGCACATTTTCTCCAGCTGGTCAGGATGCTGGTGAGACAGGTCAGGGCAGCCCTGAGAAGATTCAAGGGGCTTTGCCTCTGGTTTCTGTGTGCATTCTCTCTCATATCACAGAATCTGGGGGATCCGGGTGGTCAAAAGGGAGCCTGTCCTGGGTAAATGGCTAGGATACTCTAGGGAAAACAAAGAATTCCATCAGAGAAGAACAAGACAGGCCAGAAAGGAGACTTTCTGAGAGGCAAGTAAGGGTCCCAGGAAAGAAGTTACCCCAGTGAAATCTCGGACCACTGGGAGAACCTCTGGCCATTGTAACTACAAAATAATATCGAAGGAATGAGTCATGAAGATAACCAAAACTGCTTATCTCTGGGGACTCTTCAAGGAGTTTTCCGTTGTGTTGGGGGGTGGAGTGGGGAGGAGGCGTAGCCTTATCTATTCTGTCTTAGTCGATAATGAAATCATTCAAGGGACACAAAAGGACACACACTGCAAATGCCCTGTGGCAACTACAAATCAGCTGACCATTTCCTTCCAGCTGCTGTTCCTAAAATGCCATGTAAGACCTGTAACCTGTTGATGGTATTTGCCGCAGAAGCCGGTAATGGGAACTCAGAAGTAACAATCCCGGCGAGGGGTAAATACAAGTCTCACTGGTGTTGTTGGGAAACCTTGGGGAAGGGCTGTCGTGGTTTACCCTCTGGGGACAACTGAACACCACAGAGGGACATTTCCCTCCCGTATTCCCAACCCCCTCTACTCTACACTCACCCCCGGCCAGCAGCCCAAGCCGGGCCCCGGAGCAGGCAGGCGCTCATTGCTCTAACAGCCTACTTCACGCTCAAACTAGACCTTAAACTGCCAGAATAACTACACGCTTATTACAATTCACTTAAGCCTGGGACAATTACACTGATCTACTGGGTGAGGAGGGGGGATCATAGCAGAACCTACAGGTTCCGGGTCAGACTTCTACCCCTCACCCTCCGCAGCTCCTCTTCACCCTTCCTGTTTCCACGTAACACAGTGAGGTGAGGATGAACACGGGCAACTGCGAATGACCCGATTTAGGAGAAGAAGCATTCACGCTGTTTCACGCTAACATCAATGCTCATAAAGAAACGGCTTCACAGCTCAGCTTGGGAAGGTCTCTCTCTCAAGGAAGATTTAAAATCATAACAAATAAATCTGTGATTTTTTCTTTTTTTTTTTAGTGGAAGTCTCTCTCACTTTAGATAAACAGCATACGTGATGAGAATTGGTTCTGCAGCACAAGATGATGGCTCCTATTTCAAAAAACCAGTCACCGTTTGAGTTTCTTTCACTGAGTGATTCCTCTATTTTGTTGACTATGTGGTTTTGAAAGTCACTTCAACTTTCCAGAAGCATGAAGACTACATAAAGCAAAGTCGACTTGCATTTTTACAAAAGGTGTCCCCAAAGCTTTTCAAATGTCACCCTCTAAGTCCCCACTGCTATCTTCTTACAAGAAAACAGAATAAACAAAAGAAAGAAAGAAAGAAAGAAAGAAAGAAAGAAAGAAAGAAAGAAAGAAAATCCTCCTCCTTCCATCAACACTGTCAACCATTCAGTACTAAATTCTTCCCACTAAGATGTTTAAATACACTGGGCTCAGAAACTGCGGGAAACCCTGAAACACAGTAACCCTACATTGTTTTCCATGGCAGAGGTTTCAAAAACAAAGACAGGGTGCAGAAGTACAAAGTTGATTCAAACAAGATAATCCAGATACAAACACAGTCCCGAGATTCAGGAGGTATGAAGTCTCAGTGCTAGACATGTGGACCACCGGCACAAGGGAATGAAGAACCATTTCTGGTGGGGAGGCAGCAGGTGGGATGCTGTAAGCATCTTCCAGGTTCCTAGAGTAAGAGCTGGCAAGAGTCAGGAATGGAGCAGGAGAAAGACAGGGAGTCACCAAGTGGCCCTCGCCAAAAAGCCAAAGCTGCCAGGCAACGGGGTGGGGTGGTGTCACCTCGTGGCAGGAAGAACAGATGAGATGCCCTAGTCCCTGAGCTCTAAATGCAAAGCTGCTCTAAATGCATTCACTTGCATTAACTCACAGAGCCTGTCTCTGACTCCCTTACACTCTTAAAAATAGATAGCCCCCAAGACCTTTTATGTATGTAGGTTGTCTCCATTGGTAGGTACTGTAATATACATTTAAGGGGAAAAAATTTTTAGATATTTACTAATTCATTTTTTTTAAAGATTATTTATTCATTTATTTATTTATTTATTTATTTGACAGAGAGAGACAGCCAGCGAGAGAGGGAACACAAGCAGGGGAAGTGGGAGAGGAAGAAGCAGGCTCATAGCGGAGGAGCCTGATGTGGAGCTCAATCCCAGAACATTGGGATCACGCCCTGAGCCAAAGGCAGACGCTTCACAACTGAGCCACCCAGAAGCCCCTACTAATTCATTTTTAAGTAGTATTACACATTAACAGAAATAACTTTTTCACAAAGTCACAATATTTTCCAACGCAAAAAAAGAAAGAAAATTTGTGAGAAGAGTGGCGCAGGTTTACAATTCTTCAAATCTCTTTGACATCCGACTCAATAGGAGGAGGTGGCTGGACTCTCTGAGGGGCTTCTGCATTCAAACTGTCATGCTATCCCAGCTCATGTCAGCTTCAAGCAAACTCCACATAGAGTCATGTAGGAATGAGTGTGAAAACGGCAAATAATATCATAGTGCTATTATGAACTATTATGAAAATACTTGGGTCTTGTGGACCTCTGACAAGTTTTAGGGACTCCTTAGGTTCCTCAGACTGCACTTGAAGAACCCCTTCTTATTATCCCCATTTCACAAAAGAGCAAACAGGCACAAAGCGGTCAAGGGGACTGTCCACGGACACACTGCTGAACAGATCAGAGCAGGTAAAATGGAAGGAGCATAATACCTTCATCTGGTTGCTACAAGGATTGCCTGAGACGGTGAATGGAAAGGGCTGAGCATCCCATGTGGCCCATCAGAAGTGCTCAGTAATAACATGAACACTTCTGTTAGGCAAGGCCTGGTGGAAAAGCTAGGGAAACTTCACACATTTCTGATTACCTGTTTATATGACATCACAAGGAAAAAGAAAACTCCACAGCGAGCGCTGTCTAGAGCAAGGATCCTGCCTCAGCTCTCGGGATGGATGTAGCATTTTGCTACTCAGAATTTCCAGGGCCTTATTCCACCCTCCGTTAGGTAAATGATAACAGTGAGCTAGGCACACTGTCACCATGTTCCTTGGGAAACCTGAGCAAGCCAACAGAACTGCTCCATTATTTACAGACTCCTTTTTGCATGGTGCTGTACTTACAAGGAAGGAACCCTCAACAAACTACCAGGGCACCCCAAGTCTGTGCAACCAAACCTCCTCTGGGAACCCACATCTGTGGCCTTTCCGTCCAGGGGCTCGGCACCCCACTGCTGTCCTTGCCCACCAACGTTCTGAACCCACAGTCCCTCCTGCTCCTGCCTGAGGAGGGCCCTCAAGCCCTCACAGTGCAGATCATTTCTGTTCCTGCTTACATTTGGGAGGTGAGCTCACTTGGGGGAAGTGGAGCCCTCACACTCTCAAAACAGTAGCCCTGGACTGAAGGCACTGGAAGGGGCGCCTGCTACAGTCTTTACCCAAGTGCATGCCAGGATCTCCCAGCTGGGGCACTGAAACTGGTCGCCTTGTGTCTGCGTTGGCACCCCTCCTCACACACACCCCAGTCCACTCTCCACCAACAGCCAGAGGCATTTTTTTTCAGTGTATGAGGTCTGTTACCTTGCTAAAAGGCTCCCAAGGCTCAACTCTGTTGGAATGAAACCGGAACTCCTTAACTTGGCTTCTAGGACCTGCTTCAAAGGGCTCTGTCCGTCTTTCTGCTACAAGCAAGGGTTTCTTCTCTGGGCCTTTGCTCCGTCCGCGCCCACTAGGGCAGCGCCCCTTCAGGACCTCCAACAGCTCAGATGTCACCTCCCCCAAGAGGCCTTCCCCGCAATCCTCCCTTGAGGTGTCTCTCCCCCCCCCCCATCCGGTGGTAGCGGTGACTTCGGAGCACTCACTCGAGGAGGTAACCTTTACTTTCCCGGTGGACGACCCGTCTCCCCGCGTCCGCAGCCTCCCCCAAGAGTGTAAGCCCCCCGCCAGCACAGGTCCGCCGGGTACCCCGCGACACCCAGAGCCTGGCCCCATGCCCAACACAGACGACGCGCACAGCGAACGAGCGAATGAATGAAGGAGCTGCGCCGGTGGCCGCGGGAGTCCCGGGCCGGCGTCCCGCAGCGGGACCGCAGACGCGCGCAGACCGGGACCCGGCGGCGGCTCCCCCCACCCCACCCCCGGCGCCGCGGCGCGCGCTCCCGGGTCACTCACCATGGTGGCCGGGCCTCCGCCGCCCCCGCCCGCCGAGGAGCGAGCGGCGAGTGGCGAGCGCGGTGGTCACGAGGGCGGCGAGGCGAGCGCAGGAGCCGGCGCGGCTGACAGGTGAGGTGCCCGCCTCAGACCATGGCTGCTTCCCACAATGCCCTCGAACTGAAAGTTTGCAGACTCCTCCCCGCGCTCCTCCCCTCTCCCTCCTACCCCTCTGCCTCCGGCTCCTCGCCCTCCTCCCCTGCTTTCTCCCTCCCTTCCCTCCCTCCTCCATCTTCTCCTCGGCCTCCTCCACCTCCGCCTCTCCGCCGCTCTCCCCGCCCAGCGCGCCGCAGGCGGCAGCAGGTGCACTGGCACCTGCGTGCGCCTCCGCACCCCGGGCGCTGGGAAGCGCTGAGCAGGGAGCCCCGAGGGGACTGCTTTCCTGATTCTGCCCGCGGAACGTGTCACTCATTTAATTGAGAAACGTGTATCTGCCCCGGCACTTGCGAATACACTTAGGGAAAGTGGCAAGAGGCGGGCTCGACCTAAACCGCGAAGGGAAGGAGCGGTTGGCAGATCCGGAACTAGAAGCAGTTACTTTCCCCGATTTCTTTCTTAATCTCTTTTAACCCTGCAGTCCGAGGACATAGATCGTTTTCTACAGGTCTGGTTTTAAAATGTCTTTCCTAAGACTTTGTGCCGTCGAGTCTCCAGTCTCTCTCCTTCTCCACCTGATTTTTCTTAAGTCTAGAGTTTTTACCTGGGACGGTAGAAGTCTCCAGACCCCCAGGTTGTAAGCAGAGTTTTGAGTGTCTACATAATGTTCTTTTGGGAGAGTCCGTTGGTGTCATCAAATACCTAAAGAGATCTGTCCCTGGAAGCCAAAATTGGTGGAAGTCCTTCCCAGGATTTACTGTGTAATTTCCGAGGGGTGTGGGCCAGCTGAGGTGATGGGAAACAAGGGATTTTCCGTCCATCCATGCATCCCTGCCACATTTATCAGTGCTTACTCTGTGCCAAGTCCTACAAAAGGAGATGGGGTCCAGCTGGAAACAAACAAGCTGCCTTTCTTCTGAAGCTTACAGGCTCTTGCGGGACAACAAATAATAAATAGGTAAATAAATAATAATAATTTGAAATAATTATAAAGTAAGATGAGTGTTAAGTAGGTAAAAAGATTATAAGGAGGGTAAGTGCAGGTGGCTGGGATGGGCTCAGGGAAAGCCACATTCATTGAGCTGGGAGATGAGGGTCAGGGAAGGCTGCCCCTGAGGCAGTGACCAAAGCCTGGAGGTGAGAAGCCAGTGCTCAGAAGGAAAAGAGGAGAGTTGTCATTTTCAAAAGACCCTAAAGTAGGCCTCTGTGTCTGGACGTAAGTGATAGGAGGTCAGAGTGGTGGCTGGAGCCAGAAGCTGGTGGGTCTTCCCTACATTGTGGCGTCATGTGCATGGACAGCCCCCAAGACAGCCTTGAAGCTCTCTAAGAGCTCACCTCCATGTTGCTATGCACCTCCTATTGGCCTCCTCCCCAGTGTTGGGGCATCTTCCAGAGGGCTCTGGAAGAGGATACTTAACAATTATAGCCTAGTCAATGGGGTGAGTTTGACTCTTGACAGATGACCCACAATTTACTGTGAAGTTAGGAGAGCTGCTTTCTAAACTTCTAATTGTCACCCCAGGGTGCATTTTCTCCCTATCTCTGGCCTTTTGACTTTACCTAGTTCAACTCTAACCTTTGTGTGTCTTTTTCTTTCTAACTTCAGGGCAGGGCCCCCCCCCCTGCCCCACCTTGTCTTGCCAGGCCTATGAAAAGCACCCAGAACCCTCTGCTTTAAGGGTTTTATCGCTAGTGCAAAGAGCTGGGGGACTAAAGTTGTGCTCGAAAACTAAAGAAATCTCAGCGCTGTTGCCATGACAGTTCCATAAAAGATTAAAGCAGGTGAAAGTTCCCTTATAGTGTGGCCCATGGTAGGGAACGTTTGATTCAAAAATGAGGGGAGTTTAACTTAAAAATTATTAGTATCCTTTGCCTTCCCTCACAGCCTTGCTGAGCGGAGCACTGGAAGCTTTCCTGGCCTTGTGCCCCTAATGCTCTTCCCTTCAGATTCTCCCATTGCACCCAGATCTCTCCCCCACCCACTCACCAGGGCTGGACACTTCACAGAGGTTATCTTATCTGGCTGTAGAGACAGCCTCTAGAGAGGGGGGTGCTGTGCCGGTCATCCAGACGAGAGCCTGAGACCAGAGGAAGTGAGGCCAAAGCAGTCACAGACAGCGAATAGACAGAGCTCCTCTGGTATCAGGGCACCAAGTCTCAAGCCGATTCCCCCTGAGGCCTCACACGGGACAGACCCACTCAGTTCACATCAGTGGGTGGTGAGCCCTGTTTATTCAGAATGCCCACGTGTCTCAGAGGAATAACTTGCCCTTTTGAGTCTGCATTCCCCTCTCCCATCTTCACTCCCTTTGGAACCCCGCAGCAGGTCTATCAACAATGAGGCTGACCCCAGGGGGCAATCAGAGGCCCTCTAAAAGGGGGCTCCCTGGTCCAATCCTGACAGGGTCTTTAGAGTCAGAATCTGTTGTCCTAGGCAGAGACCAAGGTGCTCCGTGTGCTACATGTTTCAGATGAGGTCGTGAGCTGGCGTACGCGATTCTATGTGTGTGTACATTTACTCACCACACAATGCCGGTAATAGAGCCACTCAAGTTATGAGTTTCACTTCTCAGATCGCTCCAGAAGGACATAGTAACAGAAGATAGAGAGTACGCGGTGAAAGCCACCACCAGCCATGGAGGTGGGGGAGGGGGAGAAATTAGGGACCCGAAAATAAAGTAACACTATGATAGTCCATAAACCAAAATACTACCTTTCTAGAAATTGGGAGAGGTCAAGCCACACATTTTAAAAATAACAGAAGCAAAAAGAGAGGCCCACTTCGAAGCCATCTTACGTAATGCCCCCACGGCAGCACACATCCGTGACCGAAACCTGGCCCTCTGCTTCCCCAGTGCCCTCCTCTTCACGTCCTAACTAATCAGCATCTCCAGTAATCCCTTCTGCAGTGCACAGGAATTCATCTTGTCACGGGGAAGCTTTTGGTTTAAGGCCATATGCTCTTTAGAAAATCCTTTTTCTTGTCAAAACAGGGCATTTTAACTCCAAGTGGAAAAACCTTACCCATTCTACTTCTAAAGAATGTTTCCAGAAACATTTTCGGTTAGAAATAATAGAGGTTCACTGTAGATTAGGAAAACCAAGAAAAGTGTTGTTGTAAAATCCCATTCTTCATTTTGCCATCAAGAAAGAACCACTGTTATATTTGGTGTAGGTCCTTTCAGATTTGTAATCTATAGAGAGAGAGGAGGGGAGAGAGGTAGTTTTTAAAGCAAAGTTGGAATCCTCTTATAGTCTGCTATGGGTTTTTTTGTTTGTTTTTTGTTTTTAGTAACATAGTTATTAAACAAATGTTAATTGAGCATTTGCTGTGTGCCATGAACTATGCTGGCTACCGGGCATAGAACAGTGAAAAAAAGGAGACACGGTCTCTCTCAAAGTTAAGTGCGGAGTGTCATGGGAAAGGCAAATACTAAATAAATAATACCATACATAAACATACAGTTTGTCACAAATGCTGCCAAAGGGGAGGATAAGGTGCTATGCAAACATGTAGTAAAAAAAAATCCCTGTGGGACATGTATTGTTTACCTCTTCAGGATCCATTCCCCCTGCTTCCTGTACTCCCAGGTTAGCTTTGAGACCAAACCCACAGGTGAACTCTTAGTCTAAGGGGTGGCACCTGACCTGCTCCTAGCCAATCAGAGCATTGCATTGTCACAGTGACAATGACTGGTTTTAAAATAGGCAATTGCCTGGCGTCAAGTAACCAAGCCAATAAGACTGAATTTCTGGGACATTGTTTGGAATCCTCTTGGAGAAATCTATCCCCTCTTCCTACTGGGTTTGAAGGTAAATGAGGTAGCTGGAGCAGCTGCAGCCATCTGAACACCAAGAAGATTGAACATTTCCGTGGAGCCAAGGTCAAGGAAATGGGGCCTAGAAGTGGAGAAATAATCAGGTCCGGTGACTTTTTCTGTCCGGAATTGAGCCTGACACTAACCTTGGGTTTTGCAGCTATCTGAACTAGTTTGGGTTGTCACAGTTTGGGTAATTAAGGTGGTTGGGGATGGAAAGATTTTCCTGAGGACAGGAGGTGTAAGGTGAGATCTGAGGACTGAATCAGGAGTGAAGCTGGCTTGGACCAGGAGGGAGGTGAGGAGCATAACTGAAGCAGAGGGAATAGCATGCACCTGGCCAAGGGGCCTGGAGCAGGAGAAGCTGCAGAATATTAGAACAAGACAGCTTGAATGTGGGGAGGAGCAGATCACATAGAGCCTTGGCGGTCACTTTAGGGGTTTGTAATATGAGACCTAGAGATGAGAGACCATTGAAGGCTTACATGCAGAGAATTGTCCAGGTTATGTTTTAAAGATGTTTATGAATAATCCCATTTGCTGCAGTGTGGAGAACAGCTCTGGAAGCAGACAAGAGAGGACATAGGGAGACTTTTTTGAGAGCCTTGCAATATTTGAAGTGAGAGGTGATATTGTGACTTTGACCAGGATGGTTACAATGGATTTTTTAAAAGATTTTATTTACTTATTTGACAGAGAGAGAGAGAGTGAGAGAGAGAGAGAGAGCACAAGCAGGGGGAGCTGCAGGCAGAGGGAGAGAGAGAAGCAGGCTCTCCGCTGAGCAAGGAGCCCAAGGACCCTGGGATCCCAGGACCCTAGGATCATGACCTGAGATGCTTAACCAGCTGAGCCACCCAGGCACCCCTATAATGGATTTTTCACTTCATATTACTTCATGAGAATTTCTCAATATCAATTTCTAATTAAAAAAAAAAGTGATACTCAGAGAACATAGAAATAGCCCATTCTTGGGATATTCATATTCTATTTCCTTATAACTGATACATAATGGAATTCTTGGAATCTAAGTCCTTACAACCAAATACTGAGATTGCTTCTGGTTTTTATTTGATAAATATCACAATGGAAATCTAGTACACAAAGTTTTGGTCCAAGCTTCTGATTACATCAGGATCAATCCACAACATTCAAATGACTGGTTAAAAGAGTAAACGGTTTTCAGGCCTCTCTCCGTGTATACACAGCCATCTAGGAAGATTGTGCCAACACGCTGATATGCATTCACAGCAGTGAAAAACGACCCGGGTTAACTCATGAATTATGAATACATTTCAATATAAACAGAGTTCCAGCTGAATTTAGGGGGAGAAAACGCACAACTTGGCTGTCCGGTCTCACTTTACTTCGTGCCCACAGATGTACATAGACCTTTGGGCCCACGGGCAGGCTCACCAGTCCCCGGGCCGCTCTCTCCTGGAGGAAATATTTTCCACCTTCCCTTCTTGCCTCTTCTTCAGCGACTCCTCCCCTTGCCTCCCTCTCAGCTTCTATTGTGCTGAGAAAGTGGAAGCAATCAGAACAGAACTTCCTCCTCCTTAAAACACCAAATGGCTTTGGGCGTTCCCCCACCTCTGTCACTCGCTCATCCCTCCTGTGACCACCCTGACAGCCAGCCCAGCTGGTCCCCTCGGGCACAAGGTCTCCTGCCCCACAGAGCCAACACCTTCTTCTGCAAAGGCCAGCCTTGTCTGCGTCCCAGCTCCACCCCTTCCACGGGAGCACTGCCAAGCCACGTGTACACGTGCAGTAATTCCCTCCATCCTTGAAAAACAATCCCAAACTTACTGGGCCTCACATTCCCTTCAAGCCGCCCTCTGTGTCTCGGCTCCCCTGCTAGTCATGCCGTCAACAGTTCGCTGTTACTCGTCTTCATATCCATGTGTCCCACATTCTTTTGAAGCTACTCCTGCGAGGTTTCCGGTCCTGCTAAGCCACGTGGATCCAGATCACCCATGAGCACCTCAGGCCCAGCCCAGCGGGGGAGCTCTGATCTGCCTCCAGCTCCCTCCATTAGCATCGTTGGCTCAAACTGCTCATGACCTCCTCCCGGAAACTGTGCCCTCGGCCTCCAGGACATCACTTTCTCAGCTCTCCTACCTCATTGGCCGTGTCCTTTTTTGTCTTCACTAAATTCCCCCCACCTTCCAGTCCTCTAGGCGTTGGCCTACCCCTCTTCAGTGTTTGGATCGCTCTTGTCTTCACACTCACTCCCCGGTTTCGCTGAGGTGCGGCGTGAGTTCGGACAGTGTGTGTTTTAAAGCTGCTAAGGGACCAAGTTTTGAAGGGCACTAGTGCCAGGCAGCTCCTTTTTGCCTTACTGTTAGACAATGAGGAGCTATTGGCCTTTTTCAGGCAGGGTGAGAATGTTGGGGGCGGGGAAGCGCAGTGGGAGGGGTTAGTATGTGGCTGGAACACAGCTGTGCTTGAAGGAGATTAACTTGAGAAAGCGTTTGGCTGCAGGGCTTAGGGGCAGGCTGTCCGAAGAACTGTTCCAACAGCTACGAGCTCCATCAGGTGGGACCTTAGATGTGCTTTCGGAGACTTGAGAAGAAACGAGTAATCCTGGCCAAGAAATTCAGAGTGTATGTGTAACTTAATTCACAGGCATGCACGTGTGCACACATGCACACCCATGTACAGAGACACGCCCACACACTCCTGCACAGCACTCAGCTCCTTCGGGTTATGAGTTTTATCATTTCTTAAAATCAATCACCAGGGAAGGCAGTCCACAACTATCAAATTGTTTCCCTTCCTACATGAACATGTTTCCAGCATGTTTTTCATGCAGTGGGGATTTATGGAAAGAGGGATGCGAACCCCAGAGCCAGAGCTGTGGTGGGATCGGGACAGATCCTTGAGCAGGGGGGAATCAGATGCTGCAGATTCACCATCACCCCTGCTTGTTCTTCCGGGCGGATACCTTGAGTAGGTCCCTGCCTCTTCAGGTACGTTCTGGAATGCCAAGCCCATTTGGTCCACCCTTAAGCTGATTATGTTCATGACCTCTAGAGACCACACGCTGGCTTTAAAAGCATCACCAGGTGGGTGGGTTATATGCAGCTAATGAATCATCGAACTTTACATCAAAAACCAGGGATGTACTGTATGGTGACTAACATAATATAATAAAAAAATATTTACAAAAAAATAAAATAAAAACATCATTGGGGCGCCTGGGTGGCTCAGTCGTTAAGCATCTGCCTTCGGCTCAGGTCATGATTCCAGGACCCTGGGATCCAGCCCCGCATCAGGCTCCTTGCTTAGTGGGAAGCCTGCTTCTCCCTCTCCCACTCCCCCTGCTTGTGGTCCCTCTCTCGCTGTGTCTCTCTGTCAAATAAATAAAATCTTAAAAAAAAAAAAAAAAGCATCACCACATGCATAGTACCAAGACAGGTCTCTTCTGTCCTCTCTTCGGGACATATTAAAGGATTCACGTACGCATGTCAAAACCTCAGGAATGTGAAATGATTCCAGAATGAGACAGATATCCCTGCAGTGACCTGCATCTCTGCCTTAGAGTTTCAATCATTTCCCCAGATGACATATGACCAGTGAGCATGATTCAAACGTTATTTTATCACACAGCAGATGCCAGATTTTCTTTAGAAAAGGCAAAGGTGCAAAGTATGCCGTTTTCTGTGTGATTGTGCAAAATGCTTCCTGATGGTTATTAAATTCTGAACCATAAATCTCTGTGAATAAATAAAATTTACTGATAGCCAACAACATGTGTCAGGAAATGAACAAGGTCTTTCTTTCCAACCATAATGGCAGTCTGGTTAAAGGCTAACTAAACTAAAGATAAACAGGACAGGGAAGAGCAGCTCCTGGTTTCTCATTTGATTTGTCTTATCAAATACGAGATACTTCAACAAAGCAGGCTGATGCACCAAAAAGAAAGTGGAAAGCAGAGGCACCCTGATGTTGGCTGGCAGTTACGATCACCATTAAAAACGTAGAGTGGGGGGGTGCCTGGGTGGAGCAGTCGTTAAGCATCTGCCTTAGGTTCAGGGCGTGATGCCCGCATTCTGGGATCGAGCCCCACATCAGGCTCCTCCGCTAGGAGCCTGCTTCTTCCTCTCCCACTCCCCCTGCTTGTTCCCTCTCTCGCTGGCTGTCTCTCTCTCTGTCAAATAAATAAATAAAATCTTTAAAAAAAAAAAAAGAAAAAAAAGAGAGTGGGGGCACTTGGGTGGATCAGTGGGTTAAGTGTCTGACTCAACCTCAGCTCAGGTCGAGATCTCGTGGTCATGAGTTCAAGCCCCGTGTTGGAATCCACGCTGGTTAGTTAATTAATTAATTAACATAAAACAAATTAAAAATAAAAACGCAGAATACGTCGGTGTCATGGGTAAAACCAAGTACCTCGGAAGCAACCAGAACATTCCCTGTGTGAGGACTGGGCTTTGATTTGACCAGTCCATATTCTTAAGCTCGCCTTCCCCACTCTGGGTCCTGGTTTAAAGGGGTTGGCATCATTCCTGAGGGCTGCATTCCACTTCTGTCTGATTTTTGCTACCATTTCCTCACTACTCATATCCACCCACCTTTGGAATTCTGCAGACTCAAACAATAGCCACACCCCAGGCTCCTCAGCATATCCAGGAGTGATACAGATAAATTCCCCAAGACACAGAGGTGACGTTGAGGGGCCCGATTTATAGCTGGGTAGGAGACACTTTCCTATTTGAGAGGCCTTCCGTTTGGTCTGAAACTTGATGCCATACTGGTATCATACATTGCCAGCCTCTTACAGAATATGCTGAAATCCCTGGTTGATATTTGAATTTCACCATCAACCAGAGAACTGTTGGCCCTGGTTTCTGATGAACAGCCGTCCCTGGTTCTGTAGCTTTTAGTTGTGAACTCCCCTTGTGGTCCTGTGGCCGTGCGTGGGCTGAACATAATAAGTACAGGGTCCCTGGATAAATGTAGATGTTGGGCAAGGAACTGAACCTCTAGGCCAGTGATTCAAAATCTGGGACAGGGAGCAGGGAGGGTGATGGAGAACAGAATCCCCTAGCCCTCAAGTGAGTTGGGATGGGGAAAAGTGGAGAATTCACCCCTGCCCAGGGACACGTGGCCACAGACCTGGCTGAGTGCTGGGATTGCCTCCTAAGAGGAGCGGATTCTGCAATCACAAGTTCTGAGTGCCGATTGGGTCTCTCCTCCTATCAGCCATGTGAATTCGGGCAAGATGCTTAACCTCATTGTGCCTCTGTGTCCTCATCTGTAAAGTGGAGATGATAATTCTTACGCCGCCTGAAGACGCTGCCAGGATTTAAAAGTCAGTACTCAATAATTCAAGCTGGTCTTACGACTAGTAGTAAGTTTTCATTTGTGTTAACTTTATTGAAAACAGCCTCATATACTCATGGACCAAAATGCTTTTTTCCAAAGTGTATTAAAATGGGCCTTCTTGAGCATGTTTCAAAGCAATGGAGAGCTGAGCGGGATGGCAAGGTAGCTTCATGGCCCCAGCAAGGCTGTTCCTTGCAGTGCAAGCCACATGCCAGGCGAGGGGCACGAGACTCAAGAAATAAGCAGAATAGTGAATTGCACGCACAGCCAGGGCGTGGGTGACCTCACAGTCTTGATGTTCTTTACGGTGAGTAACGTGAATGCACGTGGGTGTTGGCTGGATCTGCAAAGGCAGAGACTGTCACCTGAGAAAACATCAGCAAATCTCCTACATCCAGAAATTTGTAGGAGAGAGTACTTCCTCTTCTGTTGAGAGAGATCAAGAACGTCGACCTCCTATTTCTGTCCTTACAATATTGCACCATCATAAATCTCCACTTACATATTGGCTTTTCTCTAGTATGGGTCAGTATTCTAAAAATGATGTTCATTGGTAATCGATTGTAGCCATTAATCTTATCTCTAAGACAAGCATTCTGCCCTTTGGATCTAGTGTTCTAAGAGTTGGGTGAAGCAAACCATTGCTAGGAGTCCATTCCACAGAGGGGGTTTTCTGAGCAGTTCATCCCCCTCTTTATTTTAAACCACATTCTTTTCCTCTCTTTTCTCTTGTTTCCTCTCTGGTCATACATTTTGGAAAGAGATGCTCCAGGTGTGCCGTGTAAGTCATTATCCCTCTTGTATCGATACGGAAACCGAGGCTCACAGTGGTTAAGCTTGCAAAAGTCACCTCACCTGTAAGGTGTGGAGCTGGGATTTAGATAGGCAACCTTAACTCCAGAGTCTGCTGTCTTTCCACTATGGTTATATATCAGCCCCCAGCATGTTTTAGTTAGACTTTGACCTTTCCTTTATCTCGCCCTCTTCTTTCCCAGCTCTTGGCTGCATTTATTCTAGCCAACTCTCTCAGCGTTTGTAAGATTCTAAAGATGGTTCTCTTTCCTGCACACAGCTGTGTTTACACTTCTCAACACGGGGTAGGGTCCCCCTGATTAGAAGGGCAAACTCATGCACCTATGAGAAAAGTCCTGCTGAGACCATGGACACACTCAGAGCTCTAGACTCCTCTCACTACAGCCAATGGACCTTAAACTTTGGTGCGCATAGAATCACCCAGAACATGCTAGCGATATACACACCCAGCCCTACCCAGAGAAATCCTGATTCAGAAGATCTCTTCAAGGACTTCTCATGAGGTAGTTGCAAGCTCAGATGCCCTACAAGCCTTTGATTTAATACGTGACCTCACCACTTCTTAACTCTGCAACCTTGGACTGATTGTGCCTCAGTTTCCTCAACTGTAAATGGTGATGATATCAGCATGCAATGCATAGTGCTGTTGTGAGAATTAACCACGGTGATAATCCCTAAAGAGTGTTCACTATATGGTACCTGTACATTGTAAGTGCTTGATAAAGGTTAACTGTTTTTGTTGATACCAAAGTTCGTGAACCTCTACCTGGGACAGGGAGCAGGGACAAACACAAAGATCTCACTCAGACTATGTCTCCTCCAAGACCAGTAGAAGAGTAGTAAATGCAGATAATATTAGTACACAACTCATAGTTTTGTGGTGAGAATTAACCAGCAGTAAACCAGTACACCAACAAAAGCAGTAATAAAGCATCATCGGAAACTGGGATGAATTCCATGGTGGATAGAACCAGGGACCAGGGATGGAGAATAGTGGGGAATCTGTTTAGAGGGGGAATAAAGGAAGGGACATTTAATCTGAAGGCTGAAGCGGATTGGGAGAACTGGACTGGATTCAGCCAGATGAAGAGGACGGGAGAGGACAGGTGAGGGTTTGGCAGAGCGGAATGAAGGCAGGTGAGGCAGGAGCAGAGCGGGGAGCAGAGCACTCAAGAAGTGCTTGGTTCTAGATGGGGCAGGCCTTGTCAGCTCTGGTGAGGACTTAGAATTTTATTGGGAAAAGAACCTTCTTCTTTGAGCTTTCTGAGCAAAATGGCACTCATTAGTTCCCATGATTAAAGAATTCATGAACAGAACACTTGTTCCACGCCCCCCGCTTCCCCTCTCTGAATCCTATGTTCTACAGTGTCCTTCTCAGGTCATGACAGCATGGTATCCGCTTACCCAAGCCCCCCATGCCACATAAGAAATCATTTGTCTTGGAATGTGGTGATGGAGAGCGTGCCGCATTTTTCATTTCTCCCACTGAGTAACCCTCAACATTTGTCTAGACAGTCCTCTCACATCAAACCTACACTTCCAGGCAAAAGGAAAGTCTGAGTATGAGCTCAGAGCAGGATTTCTGATAAAATGAAGCTCCCAGGGCAGTAAGTAACCCTTTCTATCCCTGCCAGGCTAGATTCTAACCGTTTTCTGGGCGATGTAGTAAGGCTTTCAAGGAAGACCAGGAAACTGAGCTAATCGAAGGCCAAGACATGGCAGTGGAGACCCCCTGTGTTCATTCTGAGTAACAGCTACCAGTGTGAACCCTTTTTCTCCCAGCCAAAGAAAATTAAAGGTATTCAGTGGGGAAATGTCCTTTATGCACCAGGGCCATTCTTAGGAACTTATTTATTCTATGATCAGTTGCCACCTTTCCAAATACAACTTAATCAACAAGAAGTCAGCTTAAATTCAGTAGAGTCAGCAAGCAGTGTCTTTTAACGTCACTGAGCCTTAGTGCTATCATCTGTAAAAGGAGAAAATTTGGACCATACACGGTCCAAGGGCCTTTTCAGTTCTAAAGTCCCAGGAGTCTGTGATGAGAACCGGGGACCCGGGTTCTAGCCTTGCCTTCGCCTTGCCTTTGGCTTGGGTGGTCAGTTCCAAGGTCACAAAAGAGGTGTGGGATAGGCTTCAGTGCTCTCTACTCTTTTTGGCCACTTTAAACTTGTAACTTTCAAAACTTCCACCCAACCTCACAGGCTTGAGGGGTCACCATTGCAGCTTGTCCAAGCCTGTGGCCTCCCACAAGCTTGGCTCTCAGACTGCCACAGCTCCCCTTACACTGCGGTCTCTGCCCCCAGAAGAAAGAACATGAGTAAGAAAGACCAGTCAGGAACCAGAGAAGAAAGATTCTGATCTGAAACCATTGCATGCAGGCTTTTTCAACAGCACCGCATCAAGCCGGGCTGGGAACTGGGTCTGGAAGCTGCCCAACACCGTCTTTGCCTCGACAAGGATACCCAGACTCCGCGTGCTGGGATGAGGGGCCTCTAAGTGCCTTGCAGCCCTCTGAGACCTAATTAGTCTTTGAAATTCTGATCTTCTGGCCCAGCTTGACATATGAAAACAGCTAAACTTTACTAGGCATTGAGTACATGGCAGGCAGTGTTCAAAATGCTTTGTACGGGGGCAACTGGGGGTGGGGAAGCTCAGTCAGTTAAGCATCTGACTCTTAGTTTCTGTTCAGGTCATGATCTCAGGGTCCTGAGATCGAGCCCCCACACTGGGGTCCCCGCTCAGCAAGGAGTCTGCTTCCCCCCTCTCTCCTTCTGCCCCTCTCCTGCTCGTGCACTCTCTCTCTAAAATAAATAGATATATCTTTTTTAAAAAACACTCTGTATGTATTAACTCATTTAATATTCACTACAACACTGTCTAGAGGTAATTACTCTCCCCACCTTACAGGTAAAGAAATCTGAATCCAGAGGTTAAATAACTGGTCTGGGACCACACAGCTCCTAGGGGGGATTCCAGTCCAGGTGGTCATTACCACAGCCCATGCTCTTGGCCCTCCCCAACACCCCACCCCCCATAGCTGCTGCTGCATGGTGGGTGCTCAATGAATGCATGCCAAGTGAACCAATGTCCAACGAAGGTTTGAATGCATCACAATGGAACTCACTTCAAGATCCCAGTGAGAAATGTTCTAGGCACCAGATTCTCCTAGCACCTTCCTTTCCTTTCAAGACCTTTGGGGATTCTCCACCAGCAGCTCTATCCCTGGCCCTTGGAGGGATTTTCCCCTCCATGACTACAGAGCACTCTTGGCCACCTTTGGAAAGTGGGCCTTGCCCACAGCCCCAGTCCTGCTCATTCAAGCCTTATAAATTCCTTTTTTAACTGGTAACAAGCACCCAAGGGGCTGGGCCAGAGAACATTTGCATGGCACTGCCCAGTATCAGCCTTTCTTAAAAGCTGTGAACCAGGAACCCCAGTAAGATCAGGCCACACATTCCAATTGCACCCCAAACTGAGCTTCACCTCAAGGGGCACATCCCACACAGCACTCTCTTCTCCATCAACTTCCCCAAAGCAGGTTCAATCCCTGCTTCATCCCTATTACTTCTAATTGACGTGAGGCAGAAGAAACGTATTAATATTTATTAGCTGCTATGGATACTAGGCTACTGACTTTAAATGCCTTAAGCTTTTTTTTTTTTTTTTAAAGAGAGCGTGAGCATGGTGGGGAGGGGCAGAGGAGAGGGAGAGAGAGAATCTTAAGCACGTTCTATGCCCCAGCCTGGAGCCTGAAGCAGGGGTCCATTTCATGACCCTGAGGTCATGACCTGAGCTGAAATCAAGAGTCGGGCACTTAACCGACTGAGCCACCCAGGCGCCCGTAAATGTTTATACCCACGATATAATTGTACTCATCTGACAGGTAATGAAAGCAATGAGCGCCCGGAATGTTTGCATAACTTGCAAGTGTTAACTTGGCCAGTGAGTAGCAACCCTAGAATTCAAACCCAGATAAGTCTGGAGCCAAAGCCTGTGCTCTTTCTACCAGACGCTGTCCTGAAGGTGTTCATTAGCACTTCCTGTTGGCATCTTCCCGGGTTCTATAATCACTGTCTGGGGAGGGAGAGAGAGGGTGTGTTTTAGAAGCAGAAAATCTGGAATTTGAGGACCATTTCTACAGAGCATTCATAAAAAGATTACATCAAATAACCCAGGGGAAGAATTTAGCACCGCGGTTAGAAAAGCAGAAGCACTCAGTGCGTGTAAGCAATCCTCGTTAACCAAGGCCAGAACCGAGAAATGTTCTAGAAGATATTCAAATGAATACAAAAATGAACGAATAAATGAATATTTATCCTCTTTGAAATGGTTCTTCAATGCTCTACCTTTTAATTTGACTTTGTTGAAATAACCAATTGTCTCTAAGTCATAAGCCAATTTTCGTAAATTTCATCAGAGATACCTAGAAAAACACAATGAGACGTATTATTTCATTGAATTAACTCTAATAAAGCCCCTGATGCCAGAAGCCAGGCAAAGGCTGCAAACCTTATGCAAGGCACACGCACTTCCTTTTATGTTCCTTTCAGTATCTGATTTTCAGACACTAAGTGCAAATACCGACATTCAGTCTCTAATGGTATTTTATGTTCTGAGATGTATACGCCCCTCTGGGTCCTGCTGTGACTTGGTTCGGAGACTTAGGCCATGGATGTAAATAAATCCAGCACTATGCACTTAATTAGAAGCTTCCACTGCATTCATTAGGAGGCAGATAAATAGTTTAAATAGGAGATCAAAGAGCAATTGAAATGATTATGGGAGCACAGAAACAACTTTGCAACTAGGGAGAATTTCCCTAAATGTGCGATTGTGTTTTCAACATAAACAGGTGCTTAATTGTGTACTATCCTTAGTTAATACATTTTAACAAATAAAACATTAGATTTTTTTTTAAAGCTACTTTTGTCTAACTTATTGCTTTGGGAAATCTGAAAAAATAATGTATGAAGGCCCCTTCTTACCCTCTACCCAATATGTTACTAAAGTTTTCAATGTTTCCAATTCACACAAGTATAATTTGCTTGTATAATTTGCTTAGTATTTGTAGATCATTATTTACGTTTTTCTAAGAATTTGTAAGGAGCCATGTGAAAAAGCAGACTTCACATTCCCAGAGACCAGCCACAAATTTGACTTCCCTACATATAATTAGGACTTTGAAATTGTTTATCAAAATTAAGTGTGAAGATTTGAGATAACACGCTGTTAAAATGTACACTTCTTCATTTCCATTTATGCACTTTCACCAATTGTGGCTGAAATGTGGCCGAAAAAGTCTTCAAATAACATAACTGAGTCACTGATGTCCAGGTTTTATGAAAAGTATAGTTTTTCAGGAAGAGAGGGAGACACAGAATTGTAAAAGCATTCAGCACACAAACAATAAAAGAATTTAACCAAGAAGTAGGATATCATTTCAAAAGACAAAAGACAAACCACAAACAAGCCCCAATAACCCTCCTCTGCACGATTACCGGTTAGAGAAAATAATAGGCAGACCTCTATTTACCACAGCAACAAAAATAGAAAAAAAAATTACTTGGGAATAAATGTAACATGAAATGTTTGAAACCTTATTTGAGAAAAACCAAAATTTTCTTGAAAGACACGAGTAGATTTGAACAAAAGGGCACACATTCTCTGTTTTGCGTAGGATTACTCAACATTGTAAAAAGCATCAGTTCCAATAAAAATACCAAGACATTGTTTATGGAAAAATAAACATGCAAGAACAGTCTGGAAACATTTAAAAATTAGAGCTGCAGCATGGGACCAGGCCTCCTAGACACCAGCCAGGTATATAAAGTCTTTACAAGGGTTGCAGCTTAGCAGATCCAGAAGTGAACAGACCAGCAGAAGGGTCCATGAAGTCTAGAAATAGAACCAAGTGGATTGGCACCTTCATGACAAAGCTGGTTATCTCAAATATGGACAAGGCAAGGGCGGACTTTTTATTTTATTTCTTTTTTAAAGATTTTATTTATTTATTTGACAGAGATAGAGACAGCCAGCGAGAGAGGGAACACAAGCAGGGGGAGTGGGAGAGGAAGAAGCAGGCTCACAGCAGAGGAGCCTGATGTGGGGCTCGATCCCATAACGCCGGGATCACGCCCTGAGCCAAAGGCAGACGCTTAACCGCTGTGCCACCCAGGCTCCCCAAGGGCGGACTTTTTAATAAATGACGCTGGGACATTGATTTACTATTTGGAAAAAGATAAAATTAGATCTATACCTCACACCATAAATGGAATTCAACTCCACATGAATCAGGACTCTAAATGATGTAGTTTTTGGAATGCTGGCGAGGTCTGGACTGGTGGGCAGACATCTGCTGACCAGGGTTGTGAGGGGTGGCTGATTATATGCTTGGGAGTTGGAGAAGGTAAAGGAAAAGGGAGGTGTCCAAAAGGACTTTGATATGCTCAAGACTCCCAGGATACTGGAGGCCTGGCTATTGTCAAGCTTAGTTGTTTTCCTTCTAGCAAAGCATTAACATTAAGACAGTTGGGAGTGTCCGGGAGTAACGTTATACTCTACCTGCCTCAAGTATTTGTTAATGGGCTACAGGTTATAAGGAAATTAAATTTTAACTACATTTCCTTCTACCTTTGTTTCCCACAACACTGTGGTTGGGTGGGTGATGTCCGGGCTCCAGGAAATTGAGTCTTTGGGTCTCTGTAAGTTAGGCAATTGATAAGAATGCTTTTAACTCGTGACTCAAGAAGACGTTTGTAAAGTGCTGGAGACTCCTATCTTGTAGGACTGTGATCTCTATTAGCTAACCATTTGTTTTCCCTTCCCTCAGTTTCCCCTGAGTGCCTGGGGAATGCCACACACCTCCCACCTGGGAGTGGGGAGGTGGGATGCCAGGAGTCAGCTTCTGCTTTGTCCTCAGCTTGCCATAAATGTTAAAAAAAAAAAAAGAAAGAAAGAAAAGAAGAGGCAGGGGGTGGAAGAAAATCATGCAAGTACTAGAAGAAAACATATGTAAGTTCCTCTTCAACTGTATATAGGGGAAGGATTTCTAAAAACAGCTAGAATCAATCAAAGATTGATAAACTTGACTCCATAATTTTTTTTTAAATGTCGCAACAGGAAAGCGAACAAACACTGTAAGTCAAACTCAGAAGACAAATGAAAAACGGGACAAAATATTTGCAACATTGGCCCTAGATAAAGGGCTAGTTCTCTAACATACAAAGAACTCAGAATTAAGGAGGAAGAGGTCAAAATACCTGATAGAAAGATGAGCAAAAGTGTAAAGACACACACACACACGTGCACACACACGTTGAGTGCGCATGCACACAAATGTTTTAAATGACCTTTAAACATATGAAGAGATGTTCAACTTCACTCCTAATGTGAGAAATGCAAATTAAAACTACAGAGATACCATTTCTCTCTCACTTTTTCTGGTTAACAAGAATTAAGCAGCATGACAACAAAAATTAAACAGCATAACAAACCGTATAACAAAAATTAAACAGTACGAAAATAGCATTTCTGATTTTTAGAAGAAATTAAAATTCAGACGTTTGCGGGAGCCCCTGCCAGTTTCATGGGCCATAGGCACTGCGCTTCCTAAACCTACTGGATTAGCAAGCCCTGTTTGTGATAAGAGTTTATATTTTTGTGAAGCTTTATAGTCTGATGGGAGGGAGAAGCATTTCACGTTATTCACCTCAGTCAATAAATGAAGAAGATAGTTTCCGGTTATGATAACACCAAGATAATCAGGGTAATGTGACTCAGGACGGGATTCGGGTGCAGCCTGTGAGTCTCTGAGGGCAGAAAATTTAAGGAGTCAGGCCATGCAAGTATCAATTTAATTAAATTATGATCAATTTTAATTTAAATTATCATTGGAAACAGGGAACCAAGATTAAAAAGCCTTGAGGCAGCATCCGAAGAGCTGAGCTTTTGTCAGGCACCCCACAAACCAGAGTGCTTACACTACCTGTTGGTAATGAGAAAGGAACCATGGACCCTTTGTGGATCTAAAATGGTATATTTGGAATGGCCAGTCCACAATGGGACAATAAAACACCTGCAGCCCCTCTTCTTAGACCTAGGACCTAGGCATCTAACAAGTTAGTCCGGAGAAGTCCCCACCCCCACTCCTTGCCTAGGGCTGGACATTCCAACAGGCACAGGCATTTCCACAGCAGTAACAGTGATGCTGGCATTTCCACATTTCACCAATTTCCTCCTTCTACGGAATATCTGCATATAATAGAAGTCTAGCAGAAGTCAAGCCAGATGTCAAAATGTAGTTGTAGCAAGCATTCCTAATGAACAGATCATTTGGCACCTGAGTGAATCCATAATATAACAAAAATAAAATGGTTCCCAAGTCAGCAAAACAAAGATACTGAGAAACTACAGGTAACTCACATACTTATGCTTGGAAGCCATAAATACTTACCAATAATTAGAAATTATGAATCAATAATTAGAAAACTATAGGTAGGACAAAAAGCAACCTGCCATAAACATCTTTGGCAACAATGTGTTCTGTATCAGATAATAAACAAAAGAACAGAGGCCATTCAGATTGAATAAATAGGGTAAAGGAGTCAAATGGATTCGTAGGTAAAAGATACTAAAGTATCTACCAACTGAGGAGAGGGGAGGTTTAGAAAGCAGTGACACCCTTTGATCAATAGTTAATTTTGTCTTATACAGCTGGGCAGTTAAGGAACACATTATGAAAACAAACAAGCAAATAGTAACAAGAAAAAATAACAGGTGCCGGGGGCAAGATGGGAATGTGTCCTGTCCCCCCGCTCCTCTATTTACCAGGCTGGGCAAGTTCTCTGAACATAACCTTCTCCGAACCTCACTGAACTTCAGTTTCCTTCACTGCAAAACGCAGATCCAGCTTCATTTATGGCTATGGTGTGAAATAAAGGAAAAAAAAAAAAAGGAAATAGAGTATCGGAGTATTGGCATTTGGTCAGTTCTGAATATACTGGGTTCTTTATCTCGTGCAAATTCAGACCAGAGTTCCAGGGCATCTACTTCTCAGTTCCACAAGTGATCCGTGGAATCATTGTGAGCTCTATAGCAGCTCCACCCTTCCATGTGCTTAGGGCAAACCTTGGAGTCCGTGTTGACCTGCCAATTTCCTTTGTACCACCCAACCAGGGCATGAGGAAGTCATGCTGGCTCCTTCATCAAAGTATGTCCAGAATACGACCCCTCATCCCGTCGACATCACCGCTCCTGGAGGAGCTGCTGACGTGTGTCCTGGGTCACCCCACAGCCTCTCCAGCAGCCTCCATGCTTCTACTCTTGCCTCCACAGGGTATGCACAGCAGAGCCGCCGGAGTGACCCTCCTAATGTGCAAGTTAGATAACGTCAGTTCTATTCTCACAGCCTTCTGATGGCTCCCACCTCACTCTTAGTAAAAGTCAATGTCCTTGCGAAGGACTGCCCGCCCTACATGACCCAGCCCCTACTAAGCTCTCACACCTTCTGTGCTGAAACTCTCACCTCCCTCACTCTGCTGCAGCCGCTCTAGGCTGCTTGCTTTTCCTTGGACACATTTGGCTCACTCCTGTCTTGGAGCGTTTTGTCTAGCTATTTTCTCTGCCTGGGACCTCCTTCCTTGATTTTCACTCAGCTATCTTCCTCACCGCCTTCAGATTCTTTGAGCATGTGTCACCCCGATCACTCTAGCTGGCAAACTGCCCCCTGCCCGTGTGCATTCTCCATTTCCAGGAAACTTTTTCTTTTCTCCATGGTACTCATCAGCTTCTAGCATACTGCAGATTTTGTCCTTTATTAGGCTTACAGTTTATTGTCTGTCACACTCTGCAAGAACTTGAACTCCACAAGAGTGGGGACCTCCATTTTATTCACTGATGTTAAGAATCTAGAATAGTACCTATATATAAGTACTCAGCATTTTCCCCGCGAATGGTGTTCTGTCAGTAAAACATTACATATGAAATAATACATATCAAATGCAGTATAGGATGCATCTACGTTTACATAATGAGCAAAATCATGGAAAAATTTGAGCACCCTTAAATACAACAAATATAAGAATCTAACATGCTTAGTTCAGGCTGGGTTAGTTCAAACCAAATTCGAAGTGGTCAAAAGCACAAATAACAATTTGGAGTGGAGGGAGCGGGATGGCCGTGGTAGACAGAAACATGGAGAAATTCTAAAGAAAATAATGAGGACTATGACTCATGGCTTCGGGCCCTTTGAGTACCATTAGGGGAAAGTAACTTGCTTCTGAAGAAGTTCCCAGCTACGCAATTGCATCGCATTCACATCGCTTCTCCTGCTTGGAGGTGGTGGGGAGGGGGCAGTGCTTTGCCCTTTGGCTCCCAGATGGGGAACTGAGTCCAGTGACCCACTACTCAGGTTACTATTGCTGTGAAACAAATCACTCCACAGCTTAGCAGCTTATAACAGCCATTTTATTTCATTCATAATTTGGTGGGTCAGAAATTCAGGAAGGATTCACCTGGGCAGCTTGGGGTCTCACCTGGGACTTGGGGCCTCTTGTGCTCTCCCAGTTGAGGGCTGGATCTGCAGCTTATCTGAAAGCTCAACTGGGCCGGATGTCCAAGGAGTAAGCCAGGAGAACATAGGCATTGGGGAAGGAACGATGGGCCATTTTAGAACTTGGCCTTCTACTGAGTGGGATGAGCTGTGAGGGTTTTGTGCACAGGAATGGAATGATCTGAGTCATGTTTTAACAGGTGTGTTGGGAACAGGACGAGAAGGGCAGGAGCAGGGAGACTGGTTAGGAGGCTAGTAGAATCTGGGGTGCCTGGGTGGCTCAGTTGGTTAAGTGTCTGCCTTTGGCTCAGGTCATGATCCTGGGGTCCTGGGATGGAGCCCCGCATTGGGCTCCCTGTTCAGCGGGGAGTCTGCTTCTCCCTCTCCCCCTGCCCCTCCTCCCTGCTCATGCTGTCTCTCAAATAAATAAATAAAATCTTAAAAAAAAAAAAGGCTAGTGAAATCATCCAGATAACACTGGACTGGACCATGGTAATAGCAGCTCAATGGTGCAAAGGGGCCTTGTTGGGATACATTTGGAAGGTAGAGCCCATAGTCTTGAATGGAGGTTTGTGTTTGCAAGCTTGCCTATGTTTTCAGCACACCTGGGCAACTTGGGATCTATTTGATAGATCAACAGCTGCTAGGACTCCTGCAGCAAGATATTACACATCACATCTGTCACAGTGTTCCACTGGAACTCTAGGGTGTGGGAAAATACACTACATTGCCTTATTAATGCTGTAAAGAAATGTCTATTACTGTATCTTTCTCCAGAATGTCAAACTCAGGATCTAAAATGTCTTCAAATAGGAATGAGCTGGATGGGGAAAGGGAACAAGGAGCATGGGCTTTGAGGTCAGACAGACCAAGCTTGAACCCTCAGTCTCCCAGGTGGGTTTGACCTGGGAAGTTATCTCAGGACTCCCTTCTACACTACAGATGACAACTCTGAAGGTGGTCCCAGAATGCGTTTCCCTGCTTTCATGAGAAACTGTATGTACCAATATGTAATGGGCTCCCTGAGGGCTAGTTTGCACGCACGGTGCAAAGATTTAGAGAGAGGTCTAAGGTATAGCCAGGGAGACTCAGGAACTGAAGAGTGAAGGGAAGGAAGGCTGGAACGCCAATACTTGAACTACTCACCTGAGCATGTGTTTTACGAATGAATGGTAAGCCAGGTGAAATCTAGAAAGGGAAGGCCAGAAACAAGGACTTGCTCAGGTGTTTCCATGGTCCAGCAACCTTGGCAATGAGCATATCAGGCTGTCAACGATGGCATCAGTCATCCAGCCAACCTTTCTCCCTCTGTGTCCTTTGCTGCTAAGCAGCCTTCCAGTGATGATTTGGGTTCTAGCTAGACTGTCCTAAAGATATGTGGTCTGGGGCACCTCAGTGGCGCAGTTGGTTAAGCTTCCAACCCTTGGTTTCAGCTCAGGCCGTGATCCCTGGGTCAGCCAGCCCCACATCACGCTCTGCGCTCGGTGCAGAGCCTGCTTAAGATTCTCTCCTCCTCTCCCTCTGCCCTTCCTGCCCATGGCGCTCTCTCTAATAAATAAACTAATAAATCTTGAAAAAATATATGTAGTCTGGCAGATAGAATTCTTATTGTAAATTAATAAACTGGAATTCCATATATTAAGACATTAAGATGTGCCTTTTTATCCCCTATTCAAGGGAAGAAAATTCAAGTGTTGGCAATGGTGTGAAGATATTAGCAGTAAGAATAAACTTAAAATATGCACATTGTTTGTCCTAGTAATTCCCACTTTTAAGCATTTATCCTAAAAAAATAATTGGAAAAGTGGGAAAGATGAACATACAAGCATGCTGAGTTTAATATTTTTAAATAATGTTTTAATTAAAGTTATAAATATTCTAAAAATATACGGTCTAGTTTCAAACATGGAATTGGTAAAATAATCGACAGTTTAGCCATATTATGGAACAATGGGATGCTGCAGTCCAGGCTAGGTGATGCGGCAGTGCGTGCACGTGCATGCACACACACACACACACACACACTGTACACACACACTTACCCTACCCAGTGGATTGAAATAACAAAGATTAATTGCTTCCCCATGCAAAGTCCACTACTGGTCCAGGGCAATCAGGATCTTCTCCATCAACACGCACTTCTGTGACCCCTGTAGGAAACTCACGGAGGGTAAGCCTCTCACCTACCATTACACGCTTCTGCCCACACGTCATTGGCTAAAGCAAGTCATGTGGCCTCACCAGGCCCCCAAAGCGCTGGAGCCCAGCAACCTAAGCGCGAGTCTGCCAGCCCAGAGCTCGCGTCCGCCACCGCTGAGAACGCTCCTGTGGAGCTCTATTTTTTGATATGGGCAAAGGATCCATAATACATCAGGTGGCGGGAAAAAGTACGGCCCCTGGAAACTGTACCCATATGTGTCTGTTATAGATGCATGCGTGCATTTAAGAGAAACACTAGAAAGACATACAGCCCAGGTTTAACAGTGTTTTCTCCAGGTGGTGGGAGAGAGGGTTTAAAACAAATCTTTTCAATACATTTTGGTATTATCTTTTTATTTTTGTTTTCTTTTTATTCTTTTTTATTATGTATTATTCTATTACATATTATTTCTTAAATAAAGCTATATTGCTTTGAGGAAACACAGTGAACTGCCATGCTGGTTTCTAAGAAATCCGCTTCCTATCAGTTCTCCTGTGAACCACCCTGTGTTTATTCACAAGACTGAGCTGCTGATGTGGAGAACTGGGGCACAGATACTGGTGTGCCCGTGCAATCTGGGGAGTCTGGACATCCAGAGCAATCAGACTTCGGGGCTTTGCAAACTTCAAGAGACAGAATACCTAGCCCCTAACCCTCACAGGAAACCCTCATTACACGCTAGCACGTGAAGGCAGGTGGTATGGAGAGGGCAAGTGCTTTCTAGTCAGACAGACGGACCGACGGACAGGATCTTCTTAGCTTTCTCATCTGTGGAACAGGGACAGTAACACCCTGCAGAAGCGTTGCCAGGACTGAACAGCAGAATGCAGGCAGAGCACAAAGCAGGCAGAGTGTGCTGAACACACGGTGGCTAGTATCACTGCCCTATGTCCACATCAAATGAAACAAAAGCTACATTAAGCAACAGAGTAACAAGCAAGGAACATTTTATTGTGTGTGTATATTCTAAAAAAAAAAAAAAAAAAAAAAAAAGCCCCACAAAAACAGAACCCACAAACAGGAGCAAAGAACAAAGTTTTCTAACTCTCTGGGATACACAGGGCGCCATATCTTATAGAAACATAGCTAGTACAAGACAAAATGTACTAATCAACATTGCCCTTTGCAATAGACTATAGAGTAAAACACTTTAAATTGTATCCTAATATAAATTTGTTGCACAATGAAACGATTTACTCAAAGAGTTACAGTTACTGTAAATTGCAGAAAAGAGTAGGCATTCAGTCATCTGTTCACAATGAACAATTAAGCAATAGACACTTGAATACATAGAGCATGTATTACTTAGTTGTTAAACCTCACATTTATAATGAGCAGATGGTTCATCAGTAATAGTAACTGGTTTCTTACAGTTTAGAAGACCCCAGATCCAGGAGCGGAAGTAGACGTAACCGAATGAAATCTCATTTTGGAAAACAGTTCCTTGGGTCTGGGTCACCACGGAATTTATTACATATTTAGGCCAGTTTCAACAGTTTAAAAATGTAGGTAGTGGCAAACTGAATTCTTAAGGGGAGAATCAAGTGACACGTGCTAGAACGCTATTTTTTGTTCATTTCCTCCAGGCAGCAGGACAGAAGTAGGACATCATAAACAGAGATTTACAGTATACTGAATAACCTATTTCCAGCAAATGCCATGGGAGTTTTCTATCATTTGCACTAAAAAAAAAAGGGGGGCAATTTGAGAACATGTCTCGAATGAAGGTTTGACATTTCCTTACCGCAGACATACTAGGTCTAAAACGTAAGGATCTTCTCTAGCATTCTGTACTTCTGAATCCCCAGTTGTAGAAATTAGCGTGAGTATTCAGGAATGGAAAAACCATGAACTGTTACTTGAAGAGCTATTTTAAATGACCCGTTTAAGAGTAACACGGTCAAAATAAGGCAATAACTAGAAGCCTAGCTGGATCTTCCTTGTATGTCCAGTCAGCAGAACTGAGAAAATAATTTTTGCCCACCTCTATAAAAAATATTACCCCATTTGCTCCCTAGCGTGTAGTAGAGACAAGACAAGCCTGCTATGTGTGTTCTTAAAAAGAAAAGTGCTAATAGGCTCTGGTGGAGAGAAAGTTAATGAAAAATTCTTTCTTTTTCCGGATACCCCTCTCCAATTCTTCCTCACATAATGCCTTTCCTCTTTGACTTATATTAGCTTAACCCCTTCAGAGGTGCTTTCACAACCTTATATTCCCTACAGAACACTGGGTTTTTCATTCAGAATTTTTTAAAATAAAAGAAGGTTGAAAGCTACAGCGTGATATTGTGCTCAGTCTACCACAGGCTTTATAAAATCACATTTTACAGAAGTTAAAGGCAAACAAAAACCACAGTTCAGTACTCATCCACATGGCAAGAAACAGATCATATCTTAATTTTCCTTTCAGGACTTCACGAAATCCTCAGGATAGCACCTTTGTATGAGCTGGACCATTAACTGAACAAGAGCTAACATTCAACACTGTTCTGTGAGATCCCATCCCTCCAGTTTCCTTCCAAGCTGTATTATTATACGTTTTGCAAACAGCTTACGAAAACTTTTTCAAGGAAACACCTTTGCCAGGTGATAGAACACAAAAATTATACAGAGCAACAAAACCCTTCAGTCTTATTTCTGAAAGCAAGTCAATTTTTAATGCAGATCATTCTAGAATATGAGGTGCCTGACCTCCTTTCCTTATTATTTGTGTTACTTGGCCAGTAAAACATCTTAATTACCTATCTTAAACATTATAGTTCCTCTCAGTTGTTGTTTAAAAAAAAGACTTAATCCCTTCATGGTATCACATAGAACAACCATGATGTCTTCATATGATCCCAACACAGTGACGCAGTAGTGGGTTTTTATCAATGTCCACTAGTAAGACTAACAAAAACACTGTTGCTATCTACCTTAAAATCTGTCTTTAAGAAAAGCAGGCCTCTCTCCACTCACTTGCATAGCCCTAAAGTAATAGGTATGTGTACTATTGTTGAAAACAGACAATCAAAGAAATAAATATTGGAATATTAAAAGACGGGCTCCCCCATTCCCCATCTCTTCCCCATCCGTACTACGTGGCCAAAAACTTTCAAAATGCCATTTGATACAAGAGAATTCACCAGTTGCTATGAAAGCAATTTACGAATTAGGAATTACTGTGCAAGACCTGGTTAACAATTATAGCTCTGGGTTACTAATTCCCTTCTATGAGATGGTAATAATGTTCCTTACAGCGAAAAGTCAACATAGTTTAAAAAGCTTTGGAGTTCTTTTCTGAGGCGTATTATTATTAAACTGCCACAATATTGCAGGGGCCCATCTCGGAACTACACACAGAATGCGTCTTTTTAGGAGGACTGGGCTGTTCCACGGAGCAGACGGATCACCTCCCTTCACCGTCATGCTGCTGCCTGGGCTGGTTTTCCATTTTCCACGAGTCCTTACTGACAGCAGTGAGATAAAGTCAGGCGGCTTGTGTGACTCCCATGTTAACAGCACCATAGAAACGTTTTGTCCTCAGAGCACATTTGGGGGAAAGGGAAGGATGTGGGCCATCCAGGCTAATAAAGAGATCTTACAGCTCGCTTAGGAACAGTGTGAAGGCCGGCCCCTGGCACCCTGGCTGGCCGGGGAGGGAGCGACTGAGCGCTCCAAAGCTCTGGGTTCCTGGGGTCCTCCTGCACCCCTCGGGAAAGAGACAGCAAGTCCTCCTCCCTTCCTCCCTGCTCTAACAACAGAGCCACAGGAGCCCGCGCAGGGCCAGCAAGTCTGAGGGGAAGAGTGTTTGCACTTGGAACTGCTTTGAGAACGTTCTAAGCTTTAACGCTTTTGCTCAAGTTTTTCCTCTAAAACTCTCCTTTGCCAAATGACTCCTTCAGCACGCGTGAGCTCACTGTCCGCGAGGGAGTCTCACTGAAGTCACTCCTTTCCTCAGGGAACCACGACAGATGAACTTTTTTTCCATATTCGTCCCCACAGGTAGTTCCACAAATGGCCCCAAACACACCTGACATGGTTTTTCTTTTTAAAAATGTTGCTTTGTTTTTTAGTGGCTACTGTCCACTCACGGGACCGTGACCGCGGGGCCACGGGGAAGGGCTGCGTTGGTGAAGGGGCCGCGGGGAAGGCGCAGGCCTCGCCCGGCTCCCGGATCAACGTGCGGCAAACCCGGTTGCCAGACTGCAGCCCACCACGGGCGTCATGTCCCAGATCTGCAAGAGAAAGAACACGCCAGAGAAGGCAGCGCTCATCACGGGGTCCAGACGCAGAGTTCACACCAAACAGCTGTTAAACTTGAAAAGGGGACAGAAGAACTCATTCTTTCATTCTTTCACCTCAAAACCTTCTCAAGATCTAGAGACAAAGCCCCTTAGGACACCAAAATGTGAAAAAAGCTTCTAAGTGGTATCTTGACACCTGAAAATTACATAGTAATGTTTTACTGTAAATTTAATTTCATTTTAAATAAAAAGCCTACTGGGAAAAGCGCTATTTAAAAAAAAAAGTTATGAAATAAAGTGTGTCATGGTTTCACAACTCAGTACAAAACACTTGCTTTTAGTTTCTGTGTCAGTGACCCGAGGAACTTAATGAGAAAGCATCTGGTAATTTCTTACAACGAGGAAACCTGTCCAGGCGGAGAGGAACACCAGGCGGGGAAGGATGACCAGGGACAGGGGCCGGCTAACGCCCCGACCCTCTGGGGAGGCAGGACCCCGGGGCGGGGGGGGGGCAGACGGCGACCCCGGGCTGCCAGGCCCCAGCAGCTACTCTGAGAGACAGAGGTGGCGCAGGAAACCCCTGGAAGGAGTGGCCACCACGCACGGAAACTCGCAAACGCAGGGTTTTCATGCTGCTACAGGCTGCATGGCTGCTTATAAAAAGGGAAGGCAAGCCTGCCGATGAGAAAGTGAGACTGGACTAATAGCCGTCTGTTCACGGTACAGTCACGGAACACTACACACACACACACACACACGCACACACACACACACGCTTGTCGGGACACGCGAGGTTACCTTTACGATGCGGTCGGTCCCACAGGTCACCATCAGTCCCCGAGCAACGTCCATGGACATGTGGGAAATGTTATGTTTTCCTTCATGAAAGGTTGCCAGAGAAGTCCGACTAACGGAGAGAGAAGAGAGAAGAGAGACCGCTGAAAGCTCACCTGTTGCCACAGTTGACGGAAGAGTTTTCTTGCAACATAAAAGAAGCACAATGATAGTGTTAAAATTAACTCCTAAAAATGTGGCTACAGTTTGGAAAACTGTTTAGAATTAGAGGACAGAAAGCAGGATAAACTGCAAGACTGTTTTATATAAGGTTGGACAAAACTCTCTAAATAACTGATTTTTAAAAAATTAAAAATAATTTTTTTTGCTGTTAGTCACCATACAGTACATCCTTAGTGTCTGATGTAGTGTGCCATGATTCCTTGTTTGCGTATAACACCCAGGGCTCCATGCAATACGTGCCCTCCTTAATACCCATCACTGGCCTATTCCATTCCCCCACCCCCCTCCCCTCTAAAACTAAATAACTGATTTTTATTTTTTTAGTGGAAAGGCTGGTGTGTTCCTAGACATAGAGCGAGGGCCTTTCGTAGTGCAGAGGAACGGCACTGCAGGCGAGCCTGCCCCGAGGGCCAGTCCCCCACGAGGAGGCTGAGGCTTCCCCAAGCTCTGGGCCCTGCAGGAGCGGCTCGCAGGGCCCCAGCTCTCGCTCTGCTCCTGCGCCCGCAGCCTCAGCCTCCTGAGCAGCGCGCATGGACCGACACCAGCCGTGCCGCACTGGCTTTCAACTTGGGCCTCGGCCAAGCTTTGCCAGTCGAGCACTTTCTACGATGATTCAAAGGAAAGGCAAAGAAAAGGAAATTCCCAGGCACGTGTGAGCCAAGCTTGGGGCCCTGCATGCACCGGCTCTGCACTGCCTCTGTGTGCGCTGGCCTTGACCCTGCGGGGGCTCAGGCACGGCCCACTGCTCAATGGCCGCACTGTCTTAGCAACAGCACTCCTCACAGTGTTCGGGAGAGGTCTAAGGTCATGCAGCCAGGACAGAGGCCTTCCCCAGGAGTGGGTTATGCAGCTGGGCAGAGACGAACAGGTGCGCAGAAACACATTCGTGTCATTTCTCAGGCTCCTCCCCCTGCAGGCGCCCGGGAAGACAAAGACCCGCAAGCACTCACTCCTCGTCTTTGATGGAGTCATAGCAGGAGTCGCACACCCGGACCTGGAACTCGAAGCCCATGACGGGGTAGCTGGAGCGCTTGCTGCTGCACTTGCCACACACGGCCTGCCCGCACTTCCGGCAGTGATGCTTCAGCAGGACCGGAAGGAGGGAAAGGAGGAGTGTAACTTTTGCTGGTGCCTCCCGGTGTCCCGTCAGCGGTGTCCCGTCAGCGTAGGGGGATGGGCGTGGGGAAGATTCGCCCTGAATTATTATCACCCCGTTCAGTGTACCCATTTACACAAAAGGCAGACAGTGTCTACACTTGTCAAGGATTTCCAAAGATCCCTGTTTTATTGGTCAAATACTGCTTTTTATTCATTCATATTATCTGACTAGATGTCCACAAATTACATTAAAACCAACTTCAAGTTCATTTAGGAGCTCAAATGACTAGAGGTTTCAGGAAAAAAGTCTATTCCTGTATCAAAGAAAAGTTTCGAAATAATGTAATATGACCTTATGAAGAAATAAATATCCATAATCATGTTTTACTATTTCTTTTAATCTTTCAAATTGTGATCCTAGAAATAAGCTTCAAGAACATTCAAAATAGTCTGGTTATTAATTCTGTCATATTCATTTACCACTAAAAGTGACCCATAATTTTCCTCTCTCTTCTAGTAGTTAATTCATAAGATGGAAATTAATTTCTTCATGTTTCCTGCGGAAGTAGGGATTATCTCGCCCATCAGTTACCAGCAGGCATGCACTGCGGGAAGCAGGCTGACCATGGAACTCGGGTTCCATCTCCGAGCATCAGAATGTTAGAGGAATGCTAAGATCACCCCTGCACTGCCTGCTAGTCTCACAGCAGACCTTGTGGAGAGTAGCTTTGTAAGTAACATTAAAGAAAGTTTATTAACACACACAAACTTTAGGCCAATCCCTCATAGAGGTGCAAAGAAATAAAATCAGCATTCTTTTTTACTTACCTGCACCAATTCATATTCAATCTGAGTGGGCTACCTTCAAGGTTGCTGTAGAAATACGTTTTTTGTAGAACTTTAGAATTACATGAATTCCTAGTGATAAGGGCGTCTCTGAAATCTATAGGCTATTTGGGACATGTTTCTTTAAAAAAAAAAAAAAGAGTACCAGAAACATGCTTAATAAAAATGTTCCAGGTACACTTAAACGGAACAATCTGTGAATAATATAAAATTCTTAGTGTCACAGTAGTCCAGTGAGGGCCAAATTGATACGTTTTTCACAGAGTAAAAGCGTAAGTTTTACAACCATATGACCTGCTTCATTCTCATTCTGTGCGTGGTTAGCACGAACACTGGCTTGGACAAGCAATACTCCTAACCGAAGGATCTTTCATGTATTTACAAATAGGCTCTCGGTGTTTTCCGTGCATCCATGCTTTTCCAGCGCTGGACAAGTGATGGAACACTTAGGTAAGATCTCGCTGGCCCCAGGAAAGGTCCCACTCATGGTTTGTTACACAGATGGTGATATCAAGAATGCAAGAGTTCATAGCACTTACAGGAAAAAGTATGATTCCAAGCAAAACGATAGATTAACACCACAAAGAACAAGAGAATTGATTAAGCCAGTGACAGTTCAACGTTGGCTACTCACCTGTCTCAACCCCAGCGTCTTTGTGTCCCACATCTGTTTTATATTCCAGAAAAAGGGCTGCTCGCATTTCTGGCAAGAATCACTCTCTAACCACTGAGGAGCCTGGGGGAGGAGAAAGTCAAAGCTGCCACTGGAGCGTCTCATTTTTTACTAGGATTTCTCAGGGTTAATACAACAGTTTCAGACCTTGCTGGTTGTTAGCATTTTTAAAAAAACTTCTCAATATATTACAGCTGTTGCCATATTCACTCTTATGTGTTTTCAGTAATCTCTCTCATTTTAGCAATGTTGACAGGATTGCTCGATTTTTAATCTATAGATAGGAAGGAGTAATTCAGTTTTCACTGTGAACTCCTCAGGGCTGTCTTCATGTATTTCTTTTCTGTGCCGGATATTGTTTAATATCTATATCTAGTTGAGTGACAGCCCGTTTCTTACAGAATCTGGTGAACTACCACGTGGGAAGTCTTGTGAGGTCACAGGGTGACCAACAGGGGAGTTCTTCCAGGTGGGTCTCATGTCACACAGAGATTTGCCACCCCACCGCCCCAGCTTGGCACCGTCTCCTGTGTGCACACACCACCCCCAGACCTCCACTCCAGCACGGGCCGCTCTCGGCTATCATCCTTTATGCACATTTTCCTTTCTGCCACTAACCTATTATTCACCAGGCTTGCCCATCTCTGTGTATGGATAGCCTGTCACAAACTAGGTTCTCGATGAATTTTTATTGAAAAAAATTTTTATTTATAAATATTGAATATTTATAGAAAATATTTCTCTAAACAAACCATTAAAAATTGTATCCAATTAGGGGCACCTGTGGGTGGCTCAGTCGGTTAAGTGTCTGCCTTTGGCTCAGGTCATGATCCCAGGGTCCTGGGATCAGTCCCACATCTGGCTTCCTGCTCCTCGGGGAGCCTGCTTCTCCCCTTGCCCCTCCCCCCACTCATGCCTACACTCTCTCTCCCTCAATTAAAAAAAAAAAAAACCCCACAAATTGTACCCTATTACAAGATGAAACAGTTCAAAGCTATTATTTAACCTCGATCACTTATCACTATATATATGCAGTAACAACAGAAAACATGCATTTCTACCAATTAAACCAAAGATTATGACAAAATAATCCTTTTTTGATCTTGAAATTGGGATGCTCAAGAAAAATATCTGTGGTAAGAGGAGACGATGCTGGGAGAGTCACAGACACCGCACCACACCGACCCTTCAAACACAGGCAGTCAAGACAGAGGGCTTTCAACACTCAGACCGGGCCTTCTGGGGGCTTCCAGGACCGGTGCCCCACTTCCTTATTTTGCTTCCTATTGCATCAGAACTTTTGACTTTCCTATTTCTTATTTTAGATATGTTACTGGAAATATTTCTACACATGACAGTCATGACAAAGGTATTTCTTGGTGGGGGGCGGGAGGAGTACTCCCCAATCGCATGAACTGGGCTGAGACAGAACAGAGGTTCTTTTACCAGGGACATACTGGAAAGGAGGATGGAAAGAACGACAGAGACGTGCACCTCCATGAGAAAGACTACCATCTAGTTGCAGAATCATCTCTTTGTTTCCGTGCTCCACAGCACAGGGAAGGGCGATTGGGAACAGCGCTTGTGCACAACGCCCCCCACGGTGGGTCTTGCCGCCAGCAGCACAGGGGAGGGGACACAGGTGGTCTCACGTCTGAGACCCATGCCGGCTGGACTCCCACAGCACCACACGCACTCAGGACAAAGCACAGGATGTGTTCATGGCAGCAAGACTCAAGGAGGGGTAACCCCCTTGTAAGGGTGTGAGGAGGGAATGAGCAAATACAGGTGAAGTGCTCTGCACGGTGCCTGGTACACAACACGTCATCTAAGTCCAGGCAATGTTCTGAGGATCTGCGACACCTTATTTCATGGGAGTTTCTACCCAACCCCCGGAGCTCCAGAGCCACGTTAGCCCCACTTTGCAGGCAGAGAGACCGCGGCTCTGACCCTGCCCGGTACGTGCGGAGCGCGCGGGGGCGACCCCAGGCGATGTGGCAGCACAGCCCGAGCCCCCGAGCCCGTCTGCCGCATCCACACAGCAGCTGCACGGCGGTCTCCCGGGTCTGAACACGTGAGCGTCTCCACACGTGGCTTGCGGCGTGACCACCAACAGAACCTGGTCCTTACCTCAGGAGCATCATTCTGTCTAGGGGTTTAGGAAAGACTATTACTTGGCTGAGCTGGAGGGGAGACGGGCTCAAAGGAAGAAAGGGATGCATGCAGTAATCTGAGATAACAAAAACCATCAGAAATAAACAGGCTTTCCGGAACAGTTTATTGTAAGAAATACCCGTCACTTTCTATGCTGTCACGAACCATCATGTTATATGCTTACTCCCTACACAGAAAAAAATTCTCTTTTCTAAGAAAAGCAAAAGAGAACATTAATCAAGTATTCTCCTTCACTCTTTCCTACATTCTGCTCCATCTCCACATCTGCACAGAGGTGACGTCACAAGAACAATTCCCCGGCCACACTAGTACCAACCCCTGCAATAACCCACGCTGTACTAACGTAGACCGCATCCACTACTGTGTGCCATGACACACCCTGCGACCTGCTAGGTTAAAGTTCTCCTTTAAAGGGGAGTTGTTCTAGTTATTACTGCTCATTTACATTTCATGCCTACCTCCAGAAAGCAGCCCCTCTAATTATGATCTGGCAGGGAGGCAACTGCTCCAATCCGTACTTCTAGGTGACTCAGAAAGAAATTTCAAGCAAGCAGCGTGGGGCTAGAGAATCTGGGACTAGTTCTGTATGCCTTTGCCTAAGGAAGTCCCACAATTACACAAATCCTAACCCAGGGCCAGAACCTTATAGATCATAGGACATTTCCCTTTGCACTATACTAAGCCGGTTTAAAAAAAAATAATAAGACTATTAAAAATAATGCATTTTTACAAAGATTTATTTATTTATTTTAGAGAGAGTGTGCACTGGGGGAGCAGAGGGAGACAGAGAAAATCTCCAGCAGACTCTGCACTGAGCGTGAAGCCTAATGTGGGGCTCGAGGACCCCGAGATCACAACCTGAGCTGAAACCCAGGTGCCCCAATAATATATCTTTTTGACATAATTGGCTTCCCCACCAAAACTGTCAACTACTGAAAGAGAGAAGCTAGTAGAGTGCGATGTGTTACCAACCAGCATGTCAGTGATCTGGGAGAATCTTGCACAAACGATTAAAAACAGAACCGTCTACATGGCAAGCAGCGTGAGTGATGGGGCTGTCTTTTCTTTCCCTAGACGTACAGATAAACTCCACAATCGTGTAACCTTGAAGGTGGGAAGCTTGCTTTTATTTTGTTACTTTTTTTCCCTAAAAAAATTTACCAAGGATAATAGTGGACAGAAATCCAAGTGGGTAAGCCCTTAGGAGAAGCACCAGCAGCACTGGCCCAGGAGTCGCCTTCCCACATGAGCTGGGAACACAGCCTCCGAGTTTTCTGTGCTCTCAACAACAACAAAACAAACAGGCCAAGAGTCCAGGAAACCAAACAGTATACTAGTTGTTCTCGATTGCTGTAACCAGCAGCTACTGTAAGACACAGTTAAAATAAATCTTTGTAAGGAAAGTGTCCATAATTAATATTAAGCCAATGTTATATGTATTTAATAATGAGTTACCTTAGGCCTTACCAAATATTTTGCCAGCACACAGGTAATCAAGATTTCCTCTACTTAACTCATCTCACGAGGTTAGTAGTAAAGCTAGCAGTCACAACTTCTCCACGTTATGGACTTTATTTTATTATTTACAGGGTAGTCTATTTCCTTCATGAGATGATGAGCCTACTAAAAACAGGCAAGAATCTCTGCACAGAGAGCATGGTAGCCAGAAAGCCTGGAATGAGTCATGTCGCCCTGATTACGTCTTCTGTGGTATGCTGAAGATGCAGGTGTATTCAGTGAAAATGAGACTCCCAAGTAATCAGAGGCGACACGAAACAGATGTGTGCGGAGTGTGGTGGGAATGGCGCACCCACGCCAGGCGTCTGCTCCGATGGGCACAGCACCCTGGCCTCTGCCCCCGGCACCACTCCCATGATGTCGCACAGCACGTGCATAGTGCCATGCAGCGTCATAAGCCCTTTATGATGCACACGCCTCTGCCTCCAGACTTGCTGGCCACCCTGTAGGGGCTCAGGAAACGTCTGAAGTTAAACCGTAAGTCCTTAGTCCCTCACACTCTAAAATCTCTTCTGAGTCAACAAAAAGTCAACTTGTCTGCTATTTACATCACAGGTTGGAAAAAACAGATAATAGCCGTGCTGGCGGACATGAGAATGGAAATCCTGCCTGGAAGTCATCTGACAACATCTATAAAAAGCCTTAAGAATGTGCATCTCCTTGTCCCAGAAGGTCTATTTTCAGAGATCTGTCTGAAATAAATAATTGAACAATCACATAATGACAAGGTCAAGAACACTCACTGCAGCATTATTTAAAATAGAAAAAAAGACCAAGTTGCCCATGGATAAGAGAACAGACTGGTGGTTGATGGAGGAGAAGGCTGGAGGTGGGGGAAACGGGTGAAGGGGGTCAAAAGGTGAAGAATTTGGGGGTCTCCTAAGGGCTTACCTACTTAGACTTCAATCCACTATTTCTAGCCTTGATAAATTCTTAGGAAAAAAGTTACAAAATAAAAGCAAGATTCCCACCTTCATGGTTACGATTATGGAGTTTACCTTCTTCATCACAAGGATGAAAAGTTTTGTAACGATGGGTGGTGCTGGACACTAACTGGGCTCACGGGGGGGATCACATCCCAATATATACGATGCTGTATCACTACGTTTACACCTGAAGTTCATGTAACGTTGTGTCATTTCTCAATTTAAAAGACGACGGCGAGGTTGTTGAGACAATCAGTGTATCTGTCTCAAGAACTAGAAGAGGTTTTGGAAGTTATGTCACTGAACGATTCCACTTTATGGAGGGAGGGAACAGACACTCAGAGAGACACTCCTCTGAACGAGGTCTCACAACTAGTTAGTGGCCCCAGCAAATTAGAACTCAGGTCTCCTGAAAAGAACACGATGTTGACATGCGCTCAGTGGAAAATAAAAGCAGAGAACAGAGATACACTTCCCCAGGTAAACGTGAGGAACCTGGTGAGGTCCCTGGCACTAGTCACAGCAGGCCTCCGAGAGCAACGGGGTACAGGGATGCCGTGGGACCACCACAGTGCTTCCCAGGGCAGTGCACAGCGCGTGCCCCGGTGATAGGGGGGACTGTCTCCAGCGTGTTCTCGGTGTATGTCTCCAGACTGAAAATAGCCCACAGGCTCAGTCTGTGGGCAACGCCTGTTGCTGCGGAAACTCTCACATGGGGAGAGGACGCGGTGCAAAGCGGCACGCAGGACCTTGTTAGACAATGACCAGTAAGCCCAAGGGAGAGGGGCTGGGGCTGAGACCCGGTCGGCATCGAGGCCAGCAGGGTGGGAAGCCGAGAAGCCAGGGGCTCGGCCTTGCCCTACTCCCTCTTACCTCCTCTCTGCTGACGTCCATGTTCCACACTGCAATCCCACCGTCCGAGGAACAGGAGACCAGCTGCCTGGTGAGCTGAAGGTAACACAGGGACTGCACTCTGTCACTGCAAACAACACACATCGGTCACTTGTCTCAATGTGGAGAAAGAGACACTGTCTTCACGGAGGCTCCACTCTCTCCCCTGGCTGGAACCAGTGGCTGGCATTTTATCACTGACGATTTGGCATGGTATTGTGGCTTCTAGTTTAAACGTGAATCAGCGCTCTGTGACTTAGTACACAGCATAAGAGTTTCTATGAAATAAACACTACTTTCAAGTCAGTCATGCAGAATTGCAGGCCACAGATAGGACGATGGCTATGGTTTTCAGGACCAATCGCTGTGGTCCACTCCTTTCTAGGCACTCAAGACTCACCTACCTGTTTGTAACTAAGAGCAAAGGAGGGGTGACTCCTCACTGCAACACAATGCCTAAGAACACGTGATGTGACGCTACAGAGACGACTGATACACCCACACGTGCCCATGAGCTCACTCGTATGCACACGCGCGCACACACACGCACACACAACGATGGGGCGAAATCTGCCCCCTTCCTGTGTGCCTGTCAGACTCCTCCTCCGGACACCCTAGGAAACAATCTTCTGCCCTGCAGACTTGTGTGAAGAATCTTTCCTTGGGCGCCTGGGTGGCTCAGTCATTATGCGTCTGCCTTTGGCTCAGGTCATGATTTCAGGGTCCTGGGATCAAGTCCCACATAGGGCTCCCTGCCCAGTGGGGAGCCTGCTTCCCCCTCTGCCTGCAGCTCCCCATGCCTGTGCTCTCTGTCAAATAAATAAATAAAATCTTAAAAGAAAAAAAAAGGAATCTTTACTTGGCTACTTTTCAACCTGATAGTGCTTACAGTAAACAGCAACAGCCTAACCAACGGGGAGGAAAGGCAAGGCCAATGTCCTTTCCCTCTCAAAACCAGAAGGCAAGAGCCTGGGTATTACACGGTCTTAGCTTAGGTGACTGTGTCAAACCACACCCACAAGCTACACTGCAGAATAAAAGTACAAGTCAGGCATCCAGTTCGAGATGGCTCTGCATGGCATTCCACATACTCTTCCCCGGTCAAAGTCCTCATCTGCCCTCTGTTTTTGCCCTACAACATCAGATACTCGGGACTCACAGAAGAGCAGTTAATAGGGACTGAGTGAGCCCCAGCCGATGGGGTTTGAGAAAGCAGTAGCAGACTATGAATGCTGCCCCGTCCCGACTCCGATCCTGTCCCCACCCTCACAAACGGTCACGCACTGATGGCCCTGCAGCAAGAGCGTGCGGCCTTTCCGTCCACCGATGTCCCACATGATGATGCTGCTGTCAGAGGCTCCTGAGAAGAGTAACCGCTGAATAGGATCCCACCAGAGGCAGGCGATGCTCCCTACAGGGCAGAGAGAGGGCGAGGTTAGGTACAGCCCTACGCCTGGACAGCTGGACTGAACGAGGACCAGCTGAGCCCCGAAGTAAAAACGTATCTTTGTTGTGCAAAAGGTCATTCAACACTTTATCACGAGTCACTGAGGAGACAGGGTGCGTCTATGCCCCAGACTTGTAAGACAATCATCGTCAGCTGCACATCAAACTACTTTGGATACGAGGATGCTTAAAGAAATTCTTCTTCATTCTGTATCCAAAAATGACACAATAGCTATATATGACGGGGTTAGTTCAGAAAAAGCTTTTGAGGGAAAAAAAAAAAGCTAACACTATTTAATGAGAAAAGGCAGTGAAGATTATCGTGGCCAATTTAGGTAATCTAAAAATCTAGATTATTCCAGGTCTCTGGGACCTTGCAGGTGGTTTTACCTCAAGATGCATGTTTAAGAAAAGTAAATTAAGGGTCTCAGAAAAAAAAAAAAAAAGGTCTGTAGGCGTACCACACAATTATGCCAGAGAATTTAGGTAAAAAATCCAAACCTCACATTTCACATTGTCTATTGGCTGAACTTATCAAATTCAATAGCCTTTGAGATTTTCTACAGATTTCTCTCTCAACAGATTTCTCTCTTCATTGTCCTATCGACTACTGCTTGCCTAGAAAAAATTATTAATAAACTTAATAAAACAGAACCAGTCACACAAGTCAGTAATATTTTTTGGTGGTTATAGAGAAAACTGATGAAATCATATTCAAAAGCAAACAACAGAAACTAGTTTCTCACAGAAACTTCACATAAGTGAAAAAAGAAGTGTTCTGCAAAACTGGCCTCAGGGAACGANAAAAAATAAAAATAAAATAAAACCCTTCCATGGAACTTAGCCAGCTCACTGCACTGTAAAAATAATCCAATTCCACTCATTCTTCCCCCTCCATCCCCAACCGAGGAGAGGCAGAACCAGCCCAGACATTTCTCCTAATTGTAATGCAGGTCTTGTTCAGTATCCTAGAAACTGACAAATTTAAAAAAAAGAAAAAATTCTTCTAAAAGTCTCACCATTTACAAGAAATTTTCAAAGATCTTCTGAAAATAATTTAATTTAAACAGGCAAACAAAATAGAAAGTAGTATCCATATGAGCAATCTGGAAGGGATTTTGACGACATGAAACCCAGCCCAACACCCTATCTTCAGCTCTCTGNCCTCTCCCACTCCCCCTGCTTGTGCTCCCTCTCTCGCTGGCTGTCTCTTTCTGTCAAATAAATAAATAAAATCTTTAAAAAATAAAAATAAAATAAAACCCTTCCATGGAACTTAGCCAGCTCACTGCACTGTAAAAATAATCCAATTCCACTCATTCTTCCCCCTCCATCCCCAACCGAGGAGAGGCAGAACCAGCCCAGACATTTCTCCTAATTGTAATGCTCTACCAGGTCTTGTTCAGTATCCTAGAAACTGACAAATTTAAAAAAAAGAAAAAATTCTTCTAAAGGTCTCACCATTTACAAGAAATTTTCAAAGATCTTCTGAAAATAATTTAATTTAAACAGGCAAACAAAATAGAAAGTAGTATCCATATGAGCAATCTGGAAGGGATTTTGACGACATGAAACCCAGCCCAACACCCTATCTTCAGCTCTCTGTCAGTCTTTAGATCTCAATCCCACGTCCGGCCAATCAACCTGAAACTGACAGGTCAGAGGAGCTGATCATTCATGAAGCCGCAGAGCTGAGAACTGAGTCTAGATGCCCAAATTAGGTGAGAAACCTGTGGGTGATCACACAGCCTACCTTCATGGCCTTTGAGGGTGGTAATGACTGAACAGGAGTTCTGTCCCAGCTTCAGCAGGGTGATCTGTCCAGAGTAATCACCAACAAAAGCATACTGAGTGTCAAAATCATATCTGTGGAGAAGCAGTCAAGGATACATAACACAATCCAGCTTAAAGTTATAAAACAGAAAGATGTGCATTTTAAAGACATAAGCACAAACCTAAAACTATGAGACAGGAAGCACCCAACTGAAATTTGGGCAACAGGTAAATATTTAAGAAAACAAGCATTCAAGCTGGAAATTTTCTTGGGAAAATGAACATTCATTCATTCAACAAGAATTCATGGAGTACGTAGGACTATTCTAATCAACGCCCTAGGGATTAGCAGTAAAAACGGGTAAGAGCTGACAGAGAAGTCGGACATGTAAACAAGTCGTTATAATCAAGTTATAATAAAGCACAGAAGAGAAAAATACTCGATAATGATAACAGCAAGAACTGGGACAAAATGACTATTTACGAACTATCTCTGGAAATAAGGTAAAACTGATAGCAAATACAGACGTGAACACCCATCTTTCTTTGGCCTGGATGCTGCAGCTTTAAGTGAAAAACGTGGTTTATTTTAAATTGCCGTGGGGAGTTAAATCACCCAAAAGGCCATTATCTGGGGTAGGAGTAAATGTAAATTTTAAAAATATACTGTTGATAACAACTCATTACTTCCTTAGTCACTTAATGGCCACAGACAATTGTGGCCAACCCACAGTTTAAATACGTCAGGATAACCATTGCTTTAATTCCAAAACACAGGTCAAAAGAAGCATCACCGGCTGGGCCGCGACTCTGATTCTGTGCCATTTTCCATCAATCCACATGAGAAGCCCAACACGTAACAGAAACACTTATTTAGCAAGTGATATATCTGAGTATTTCCCCCTTATTTGATTCTGAAACGTATGGTACTGCTTTAATGCTCATTTTAAGTATCTCATGCCGTGCATTCATTTGTGGCAAACATTTGTTTATAGAGGCTTTCAATGGAAAAAAAAAAAAAAGAATTTACTCCGCCAAACACCCAACTCTGAAAAAGAAACTACTGCAGGGTATTTGCCTGTTGCTGACAGCCTTGATCTTGCTGTCACCAAGGCACGCAGCTACCATGGGCGGCCCTAAGCAAGGGCAAATTCTACATGAAACAAATTCCATGCAGTGGCAGAAAGTTGTGAAAGCAGCAATTTATTAACATTCTGGGGATCCTGAGGCACCTTTGAGAAAATGGAAAGGATGATGAACCGTCTCCATACACATTCACACAAACTATAAAACTCCTGTAAGCCCATTTATGAACTCCAGGGTCACAAATCCTTATTATACTCTCTGTCAGGGTCTGCCAATAACCAAATAAAAGATCAATTCCTTTCTATCTTTATTCAACAAAGAGTCTTTTCTTTCACCTTAAAATGCAAAGGAATGAGGGGGTGGGGGTTTGCGTTAATGAGGTTTAGGTTTCTGAGATTTTGTATTAAGTATTAAAAAATGGACAGTACCTCCCAACAAGAACAGTAATTCATCTAATTATGATTTTTAATATCCACCAATTTTATACCAAAGAAAAGCGGATACAGGCAGTCTTGCATTTCACATGAAATACACAGGAATCACTCAGTCTTTGGATCTCAGTAGGCATTTCGGATAATACTCAAAGCCAATGAGTGCGCCGAGGGGGTGCCGGGCAGGAGGAGGCCCAGCCCTTGGAAGGATACTGTAAACACGAAGCCCAGGCAGTGAAGAAGTGCCTCCCCAGCATGTTCCCGCTGCGGGTGCACATCCAGCTCACACACTTGTCGTGGCCGGTACTGATCACCCACTCTGCGGCCAGGCTGAAGATNTATGCACACGTGCGCACACACACGCACACACAACGGTGGGGCGAAATCTGCCCCCTTCCTGTGTGCCTGTCAGACTCCTCCTCCGGACGCCCTAGGAAACAATCTTCTGCCCTGCAGACTTGTGTGAAGAATCTTTCCTTGGGCGCCTGGGTGGCTCAGTCATTATGCGTCTGCCTTTGGCTCAGGTCATGATTTCAGGGTCCTGGGATCAAGTCCCACATAGGGCTCCCTGCCCAGTGGGGAGCCTGCTTCCCCCTCTGCCTGCCGCTCCCCATGCCTGTGCTCTCTGTCAAATAAATAAATAAAATCTTAAAAGAAAAAAAAAGGAATCTTTACTTGGCTACTTTTCAACCTGATAGTGCTTACAGTAAACAGCAACAGCCTAACCAACGGGGAGGAAAGGCAAGGCCAATGTCCTTTCCCTCTCAAAACCAGAAGGCAAGAGCCTGGGTATTACACGGTCTTAGCTTAGGTGACTGTGTCAAACCACACCCACAAGCTACACTGCAGAATAAAAGTACAAGTCAGGCATCCAGTTCGAGATGGTTCTGCATGGCATTCCACATACTCTTCCCCGGTCAAAGTCCTCATCTGCCCTCTGTTTTTGCCCTACAACATCAGATACTCGGGACTCACAGAAGAGCAGTTAATAGGGACTGAGTGAGCCCCAGCCGATGGGGTTTGAGATGGGGTTTGAGAAAGCAGTAGCAGACTATGAATGCTGCCCCGTCCCGACTCCGATCCTGTCCCCACCCTCACAAACGGTCACGCACTGATGGCCCTGCAGCAAGAGCGTGCGGCCTTTCCGTCCACCGATGTCCCACATGATGATGCTGCTGTCAGAGGCTCCTGAGAAGAGTAACCGCTGAATAGGATCCCACCAGAGGCAGGCGATGCTCCCTACAGGGCAGAGAGAGGGCGAGGTTAGGTACAGCCCTACGCCTGGACAGCTGGACTGAACGAGGACCAGCTGAGCCCCGAAGTAAAAACGTATCTTTGTTGTGCAAAAGGTCATTCAACACTTTATCACGAGTCACTGAGGAGACAGGGTGCGTCTATGCCCCAGACTTGTAAGACAATCATCGTCGGCTGCACATCAAACTACTTTGGATACGAGGATGCTTAAAGAAATTCTTCTTCATTCTGTATCCAAAAATGACACAATAGCTATATATGACGGGGTTAGTTCAGAAAAAGCTTTTGAGGGAAAAAAAAAAAGCTAACACTATTTAATGAGAAAAGGCAGTGAAGATTATCGTGGCCAATTTAGGTAATCTAAAAATCTAGATTATTCCAGGTCTCTGGGACCTTGCAGGTGATTTTACCTCAAGATGCATGTTTAAGAAAAGTAAATTAAGGGTCTCAGAAAAAAAAAAAAAATGGTCTGTAGGCGTACCACACAATTATGCCAGAGAATTTAGGTAAAAAATCCAAACCTCACATTTCACATTGTCTATTGGCTGAACTTATCAAATTCAATAGCCTTTGAGATTTTCTACAGATTTCTCTCTCAACAGATTTCTCTCTTCATTGTCCTATCGACTACTGCTTGCCTAGAAAAAATTATTAATAAACTTAATAAAACAGAACCAGTCACACAAGTCAGTAATATTTTTTGGTGGTTATAGAGAAAACTGATGAAATCATATTCAAAAGCAAACAACAGAAACTAGTTTCTCACAGAAACTTCACATAAGTGAAAAAAGAAGTGTTCTGCAAAACTGGCCTCAGGGAACGACTCTGCATAAATTTAATCCCATACGCTTGCCCCATAGGCTTCAGCGAGAGGCCTGACAGCAGATAAACACGGGCCTTCGCTAGAAACACTATGAAGCAGTTACCAGAAGCCGGTCTGTCCTTAGCAACACACAGAATACTTGGGAGCCTGGGGATCATGAGACCATTAGTCATAAACACAAGTGGTTTCCTTGGGGGCTGTGCTTTCCTGCCCAGATACATTCTGACTTACTGTTCTTCTCCTCTCTCCCCTTTGCTCTACGAGGTCCGTGATCTGACACCCTTGATTTCACCCAAATAGATCATCTGGGAAGCGCAGAGTACATTTCACTTGTTATACTTAAAACACTGTTTTCATAAACAAGAGCGTCATGAATTCTTCGAACAGATCCCCAATTCTTCAATCTAAGCCAAACGGTGTCAAAGCTTCAATTTGTTACCCAACACAGCCAACTGAGTTTTAAAACCCTTCCATGGGGGCGCCTGGATGGCTCAGTCGTTAAGCGTCTGCCTTCGGCCCAGGGTCCTGGGATCAAGCCCCGCATCGGGCTCCCTGCTCTGCTGGGAGCCTGCTTCTTCCTCTCCCACTCCCCCTGCTTGTGCTCCCTCTCTCGCTGGCTGTCTCTTTCTGTCAAATAAATAAATAAAATCTTTAAAAAATAAAAATAAAATAAAACCCTTCCATGGAACTTAGCCAGCTCACTGCACTGTAAAAATAATCCAATTCCACTCATTCTTCCCCCTCCATCCCCAACCGAGGAGAGGCAGAACCAGCCCAGACATTTCTCCTAATTGTAATGCTCTACCAGGTCTTGTTCAGTATCCTAGAAACTGACAAATTTAAAAAAAAGAAAAAATTCTTCTAAAAGTCTCACCATTTACAAGAAATTTTCAAAGATCTTCTGAAAATAATTTAATTTAAACAGGCAAACAAAATAGAAAGTAGTATCCATATGAGCAATCTGGAAGGGATTTTGACGACATGAAACCCAGCCCAACACCCTATCTTCAGCTCTCTGTCAGTCTTTAGATCTCAATCCCACGTCCGGCCAATCAACCTGAAACTGACAGGTCAGAGGAGCTGATCATTCATGAAGCCGCAGAGCTGAGAACTGAGTCTAGATGCCCAAATTAGGTGAGAAACCTGTGGGTGATCACACAGCCTACCTTCATGGCCTTTGAGGGTGGTAATGACTGAACAGGAGTTCTGTCCCAGCTTCAGCAGGGTGATCTGTCCAGAGTAATCACCAACAAAAGCATACTGAGTGTCAAAATCATATCTGTGGAGAAGCAGTCAAGGATACGTAACACAATCCAGCTTAAAGTTATAAAACAGAAAGATGTGCATTTTAAAGACATAAGCACAAACCTAAAACTATGAGACAGGAAGCACCCAACTGAAATTTGGGCAACAGGTAAATATTTAAGAAAACAAGCATTCAAGCTGGAAATTTTCTTGGGAAAATGAACATTCATTCATTCAACAAGAATTCATGGAGTACGTAGGACTATTCTAATCAACGCCCTAGGGATTAGCAGTAAAAACGGATAAGAGCTGACAGAGAAGTCGGACATGTAAACAAGTCGTTATAATCAAGTTATGATAAAGCACAGAAGAGAAAAATACTCGATAATGATAACAGCAAGAACTGGGACAAAATGACTACTTACGAACTATCTCTGGAAATAAGNCGGCCTTTCCGTCCACCGATGTCCCACATGATGATGCTGCTGTCAGAGGCTCCTGAGAAGAGTAACCGCTGAATAGGATCCCACCAGAGGCAGGCGATGCTCCCTACAGGGCAGAGAGAGGGCGAGGTTAGGTACAGCCCTACGCCTGGACAGCTGGACTGAACGAGGACCAGCTGAGCCCCGAAGTAAAAACGTATCTTTGTTGTGCAAAAGGTCATTCAACACTTTATCACGAGTCACTGAGGAGACAGGGTGCGTCTATGCCCCAGACTTGTAAGACAATCATCGTCGGCTGCACATCAAACTACTTTGGATACGAGGATGCTTAAAGAAATTCTTCTTCATTCTGTATCCAAAAATGACACAATAGCTATATATGACGGGGTTAGTTCAGAAAAAGCTTTTGAGGGAAAAAAAAAAAAAGCTAACACTATTTAATGAGAAAAGGCAGTGAAGATTATCGTGGCCAATTTAGGTAATCTAAAAATCTAGATTATTCCAGGTCTCTGGGACCTTGCAGGTGATTTTACCTCAAGATGCATGTTTAAGAAAAGTAAATTAAGGGTCTCAGAAAAAAAAAAAAAATGGTCTGTAGGCGTACCACACAATTATGCCAGAGAATTTAGGTAAAAAATCCAAACCTCACATTTCACATTGTCTATTGGCTGAACTTATCAAATTCAATAGCCTTTGAGATTTTCTACAGATTTCTCTCTCAACAGATTTCTCTCTTCATTGTCCTATCGACTACTGCTTGCCTAGAAAAAATTATTAATAAACTTAATAAAACAGAACCAGTCACACAAGTCAGTAATATTTTTTGGTGGTTATAGAGAAAACTGATGAAATCATATTCAAAAGCAAACAACAGAAACTAGTTTCTCACAGAAACTTCACATAAGTGAAAAAAGAAGTGTTCTGCAAAACTGGCCTCAGGGAACGACTCTGCATAAATTTAATCCCATACGCTTGCCCCATACGCTTCAGCGAGAGGCCTGACAGCAGATAAACACGGGCCTTCGCTAGAAACACTATGAAGCAGTTACCAGAAGCCGGTCTGTCCTTAGCAACACACAGAATACTTGGGAGCCTGGGGATCATGAGACCATTAGTCATAAACACAAGTGGTTTCCTTGGGGGCTGTGCTTTCCTGCCCAGATACATTCTGACTTACTGTTCTTCTCCTCTCTCCCCTTTGCTCTACGAGGTCCGTGATCTGACACCCTTGATTTCACCCAAATAGATCATCTGGGAAGCGCAGAGTACATTTCACTTGTTATACTTAAAACACTGTTTTCATAAACAAGAGCGTCATGCATTCTTCGAACAGATCCCCAATTCTTCAATCTAAGCCAAACGGTGTCAAAGCTTCAATTTGTTACCCAACACAGCCAACTGAGTTTTAAAACCCTTCCATGGGGGCGCCTGGATGGCTCAGTCGTTAAGCGTCTGCCTTCGGCCCAGGGTCCTGGGATCAAGCCCCGCATCGGGCTCCCTGCTCTGCTGGGAGCCTGCTTCTTCCTCTCCCACTCCCCCTGCTTGTGCTCCCTCTCTCGCTGGCTGTCTCTTTCTGTCAAATAAATAAATAAAATCTTTAAAAAATAAAAATAAAATAAAACCCTTCCATGGAACTTAGCCAGCTCACTGCACTGTAAAAATAATCCAATTCCACTCATTCTTCCCCCTCCATCCCCAACCGAGGAGAGGCAGAACCAGCCCAGACATTTCTCCTAATTGTAATGCAGGTCTTGTTCAGTATCCTAGAAACTGACAAATTTAAAAAAAAGAAAAAATTCTTCTAAAAGTCTCACCATTTACAAGAAATTTTCAAAGATCTTCTGAAAATAATTTAATTTAAACAGGCAAACAAAATAGAAAGTAGTATCCATATGAGCAATCTGGAAGGGATTTTGACGACATGAAACCCAGCCCAACACCCTATCTTCAGCTCTCTGTCAGTCTTTAGATCTCAATCCCACGTCCGGCCAATCAACCTGAAACTGACAGGTCAGAGGAGCTGATCATTCATGAAGCCGCAGAGCTGAGAACTGAGTCTAGATGCCCAAATTAGGTGAGAAACCTGTGGGTGATCACACAGCCTACCTTCATGGCCTTTGAGGGTGGTAATGACTGAACAGGAGTTCTGTCCCAGCTTCAGCAGGGTGATCTGTCCAGAGTAATCACCAACAAAAGCATACTGAGTGTCAAAATCATATCTGTGGAGAAGCAGTCAAGGATACATAACACAATCCAGCTTAAAGTTATAAAACAGAAAGATGTGCATTTTAAAGACATAAGCACAAACCTAAAACTATGAGACAGGAAGCACCCAACTGAAATTTGGGCAACAGGTAAATATTTAAGAAAACAAGCATTCAAGCTGGAAATTTTCTTGGGAAAATGAACATTCATTCATTCAACAAGAATTCATGGAGTACGTAGGACTATTCTAATCAACGCCCTAGGGATTAGCAGTAAAAACGGGTAAGAGCTGACAGAGAAGTCGGACATGTAAACAAGTCGTTATAATCAAGTTATAATAAAGCACAGAAGAGAAAAATACTCGATAATGATAACAGCAAGAACTGGGACAAAATGACTATTTACGAACTATCTCTGGAAATAATGTAAAACTGATAGCAAATACAGACGTGAACACCCATCTTTCTTTGGCCTGGATGCTGCAGCTTTAAGTGAAAAACGTGGTTTATTTTAAATTGCCGTGGGGAGTTAAATCACCCAAAAGGCCATTATCTGGGGTAGGAGTAAATGTAAATTTTAAAAATATACTGTTGATAACAACTCATTACTTCCTTAGTCACTTAATGGCCACAGACAATTGTGGCCAACCCACAGTTTAAATACGTCAGGATAACCATTGCTTTAATTCCAAAACACAGGTCAAAAGAAGCATCACCGGCTGGGCCGCGACTCTGATTCTGTGCCATTTTCCATCAATCCACATGAGAAGCCCAACACGTAACAGAAACACTTATTTAGCAAGTGATATATCTGAGTATTTCCCCCTTATTTGATTCTGAAACGTATGGTACTGCTTTAATGCTCATTTTAAGTATCTCATGCCGTGCATTCATTTGTGGCAAACATTTGTTTATAGAGGCTTTCAATGGAAAAAAAAAAAAAAGAATTTACTCCGCCAAACACCCAACTCTGAAAAAGAAACTACTGCAGGGTATTTGCCTGTTGCTGACAGCCTTGATCTTGCTGTCACCAAGGCACGCAGCTACCGCGGGCGGCCCTAAGCAAGGGCAAATTCTACATGAAACAAATTCCATGCAGTGGCAGAAAGTTGTGAAAGCAGCAATTTATTAACATTCTGGGGATCCTGAGGCACCTTTGAGAAAATGGAAAGGACGATGAACCGTCTCCATACACATTCACACAAACTATAAAACTCCTGTAAGCCCATTTATGAACTCCAGGGTCACAAATCCTTATTATACTCTCTGTCAGGGTCTGCCAATAACCAAATAAAAGATCAATTCCTTTCTATCTTTATTCAACAAAGAGTCTTTTCTTTCACCTTAAAATGCAAAGGAATGAGGGGGTGGGGGTTTGCGTTAATGAGGTTTAGGTTTCTGAGATTTTGTATTAAGTATTAAAAAATGGACAGTACCTCCCAACAAGAACAGTAATTCATCTAATTATGATTTTTAATATCCACCAATTTTATACCAAAGAAAAGCGGATACAGGCAGTCTTGCATTTCACATGAAATACACAGGAATCACTCAGTCTTTGGATCTCAGTAGGCATTTCGGATCATACTCAAAGCCAACGAGTGCGCCGAGGGGGTGCCGGGCGNGGTGCCGGGCAGGAGGAGGCCCAGCCCTTGGAAGGATACTGTAAACACGAAGCCCAGGCAGTGAAGAAGTGCCTCCCCAGCATGTTCCCGCTGCGGGTGCACATCCAGCTCACACACTTGTCGTGGCCGGTACTGATCACCCACTCTGCGGCCAGGCTGAAGATGATCGCAGACACCCGGTTCTGATGAGCTGCGGGGACAGAAAGGGAAGTCTGCGCCCTTCACGAAGAAATGGGACCTTCCGGATCAGAACCAGGCTCACCTTCTCCAGCTGCTTGGCCTGGAGAGTCACGGTCTGAACAGTCGAACCACGGAAACGCCTGTGCTGTGAGCAGCTTTCAGATGACCTGCCCTAACCCCAGTCACCACCACGGGCTTCCCACGGCCCAGCCGTCCTGTCTCCCTCCCTGGCAGGCGACCAGAAGCTGCAAAGACTGATGCTCAAGAGGGATGCCAATAACTGATCCAGACCTTTCTTTCTTTTTTTTTTTGCTATACTCAAGAGAACATTATTACTTTGCTCTTACTATCAATAAGTTCCATATGGAAAGTGGTAGTCTTTTCTTAAAGGAGCAATGTTTTGTTTTGTGTTTTAATAGTCTATCACTTTAGTACTTTGACCTTTTAGAAAACACCGGCATTGCAGAGGTGCTCGGGTGGCTCAGTCGGTTAAGCAACTGACTCTTGGTCTTGGCTCAGGTCATGATCTCAGGGTCATGAGATGGAGCCCGGGTTGGGGAAGTGAGAAGTCTGCTTCTTTCCCTCTGCCTCCTCCCACCCCACTTGCACATCACTCTCTCTAAAATAAATAAATAAATCTTAAAAAAAAAAAAAAGAAAGAAAGAAAAAGAAAACACTGGCATTGTAAACAAGAGAACTTCAATTTTCTGAAATTAAAAAAAATAATGTAAGCATTCTGTTTCTGGAATAATTTCTGTTTGTGTATAACTTTCTACTATTTATAAAGACAAAGTATCTGTACAGTTCCGTACTCCAACATAATAGCTGAGAATGAGGAAGCTATTCTATTACCTAACTCCTGAAATGTCTGCATTCCCGGGTTGACTGTAAGCCACACTGGGACAGTGACCTGTCTAGTCTACTTCATCTAGTACAGGACCTGGCATGCAGCAGGTGCTTAATAAATGCCCCGTCTGATGAATTAAGTCAGAAGCTAGGCAGAGAAGCTTCTGACCTTGCTCTCAGCTGTATAGGTTGCTTCGGAAGAACTGAGGGGCACTTTTTTTTTTTTTTAAAGATTTTATATATTTATTTGACAGAGAGAGAGAGACAGCCAGCTAGAGAGGGAACACAAGCAGGGGGAGCGGGAGAGGAAGAAGCAGGCTCCCAGCAGAGCAGGGAGCTTGATGCAGGGCTTGATCCCAGGACCCCGGGATCAGGCTCTGAGCCGAAGGCAGACGCTTAATGACTGAGCCACCCAGGCGCCCCTGAGGGACATTTTCTTATAAATTAATCAGAAAATACTACAACTCTGTAGGTACATGGGTAAAATCAGGAACAGACATTCATCAAAGATAACAAATGACTGGCCGTAAGTAAAGCTTAAATAATTTATAAATTGTGAACTATTTTGACTATCAAACTGGCAAAAAACATTTGTAAGAGCAATGCTGGACAGACTAGATGAGCAAATACTCTTAACCACCACTCTTGGGACTGTAAAAATTTACACTAATGCTGAGGAGAAGTTTGCAAAATGAATCTAGAGCACTGAAAAACTTTTTAATGTTTGACCCAGTTACTCCATTTTTAGGAATTTGTCTTAAATAGAAGCATCCAGGGTTACAGGATTAGAGTCAGGATAAGAATCAAGGATGTGCACGCACATATGTATATGTATACAAAATATAAATACAGATACATATGCACACATACATATATATGTTGTCATGTATGTTAGTGTGTTATCAAAACATGGAAGCAGTACATATGCTCAAAAATAGAAAAATGGTTAAGTTAAATCTGATTATGCACCCAATGGAATAGTACACAAAAATTTAAACACTGATAAGCAGGAAAAGGATGGTAAATAACTCTGAAGAGTTGACAGCATCCTATATAACTGGGGGCAACACATTTACGAAGTTACCGTGAAAACCTAATTTTGATCATTAAGAGTGCTGGCGTTTTGTGTGTGTCTATCTACGTGCATGTGCATGCAAGTATGTGTGTGTATTATAATTACCTGGGTAGGTCTTGATAAAGTTCATCTTATTAAAATCTTCAGAAACGTGAAATTCCTAAAGTAAACACATGAAATAAGAAAACAGTTACGGTTTTAAAAACAGGAACTTAACTATCAAAACAAAGTAAAATCCCAGACTAGCTACCACCAGACTAGGGACTCGAGATTAGCTGTAAAAGAATAATACGGAATTGCTTCTTTCATCAGGCTTGTCCTGAGGCCACTATTTCTTTTGGGGACCAGACTGAATAAAGGTGCTGCTGACCAACACAGCACTTTTGTTCATTCTTCCTCCCCAAGTGCAAGCTTTGAAGCTACTGCAAAGGAGACATGTTGTTAATGTGCTCTCTTGGCTACACTGAATATTCCTCAAGATGATACACATACAGCAGAACTGCGAAGACCCGTTACAAACAGTTCTCAGCTACAGTGAAAATAAGGCACTGGGAATCTCAGCAATGTAGGGGGAGATTAGACATACGTCATATAGGACACAGACACAAAAGGGAAATTTAGAGATTGTGAGTGGTTTGCTTCTTTTAATATTCTTGTATTTTCCAAATTTTTTATAGACTATGTAATACTTTATAAGTCGGAAAAAATAAAAGTATATGCTTTTTAATGAAAAAATCAGCTTCAGCATAAAACCAAGACAAAACTCTGAAGAAAAAGCACTAAGAATTCTATTGATCAATGCTAACTGAGAAGTTCTTAAGGCTCTAAGTAACATGGACATTATGAATTGTTACACACACACACACACACACACACAGGAATACTGATGCCTTGCTCTCCATCTTAGTATTGCAAAGTACAAAAATGTACCAGTATATATTAGTATGTGTATATATATATATGTATTAATATACATAGTATGCTGTGTGTACATATATATACATATACACACTGGGGACAGTATAATAAATGTATTAGTATATGTATCATTGTATGTAAAATCAGAACTGCTAAAGAATGATAAACTGGATTTACATTGCCCCTGTGCACTGAAGAGCCATGAGTTTTTATACAATGTCCTATAACCACAGAGTCTACCCTTGAACTGGGAGCCACAAGAAGGGTCCCTAGAGAAATAAAATGTGCAACCATTGGAGAAGCCGTTAGTGCTTCATGGCTTCTGTTTATAGATGTGTACGCACATCACCATGATATTCCCATTAAATTTTCAGAAGGAGAGAAACGAGCACACTTGCGTCTACTACTACTGGGGTATTTATAGCAGTCCCGGGCTGATGGCAAAGAGCTGGGCGAGCCCAACCCTGCAGCCCTCCCCATCCGCCTACTGCTGAGTGAACTGCTTGGGCGCAGAGCCTGTCCTTTCCACCGGCTTTTTCCTTCCTGGCCCTTCAACACACTCAAGGCTTCTTAGCCTTTAATTTCAGAAACAAAACAAGAAGAAAACAATAAAACTCTTTTAGCAGTTCTACGACTTTCTTCAGCGCCTTCTCTAAAGATCAGCCCACACTGGTGACCCACCACACGCCTGCCACCACCACCATGGCCCGGAAAGGGCTTCCCTTGCTGAGCACCAGCTGCTAACTGCCGCTCCCAAGGTCGTTTTCCAGGCCTGACCTCACCCTCCCTCTCTGCACCTGACACTGTGACTCACCCCCGCATGAAACTCACTGCCTCTCTGGCTTCCACAGCCACAGTGTCCTGGCTGGCTCTCCTCCCACTTTGCCCGTTCTGCCTCTGTCTCCCCCTTGGGCTCCCAGTCCTCTGACTTTCCTTTAAATACTGGTATTCCCAGGGAATGTGACCTTGGCTCTCTGCTCTTCTGTCTACCTGCTCTCCCTTCAGCCACTGCTGTGGTTTCCACTGAGACCTATGTTCAAGAACTCCCAACCCCGATTCCAGACCACACCCTGAGGTTGAGGCCCATGTACCCAACTGTAATACTGACCTCGTCACCTTCCCCTCTACATCTTTTCTGTCTTAGAGGGTAGCTGACCACTCCCCACCACTATCCTGGCTAAAAATCTGGAAGCCATCTTAACACTGTTCTCTATAAAACACCCATCACGTCTGCTACCCAGAGAGCTCTCAAAGCCCACATCTCTTCTCCAGCACTAACCCAGCTTTTCACAGTGCCATGCTGGGGTCCTGAAACGGACTCTTAACTGGGATGCCTCAGTTTCAGCCCTGTCTCCCCAAACTCCACACACTGGCACACTAAGCTCACAAAAACAGAAACCCGACCATTCTATCCTCCCCCGATTAATGCTCTTCAATGGCTCCCCTTCGTGCAGTGATTCCCTAATGCATTTGACCCTAAGGTTCACTGCTGAAAGAGCACTGAGAGGACATGACCACCAGCTGACCCATGAGCTGGACCCTGGCAGTCAGCCGTCAGGGGCTCGTCACTCCTTCCCTGTCTTTGGTATGTGTGTCCCACTTGCCTTCCCCATTGCAGAGGCTGTCCCAAGCACACAGCCTTGATAGTGATGTGGTGTTGGGGCCATCTGGACGATATACATGACTGAACCCAGCTGAGTTCTCTACATAAACTTTTAAGACTCTGGTGGATGGGGGCAGAGATTTACTCATCTTGCAGCCACTCAACACAAGCCTTGTATGTAAGCTCCCTTGCTCATTAAAGCTGCCACCCAGCCATCTGGAGTGGCCCGCCTCTTTCTTTAGTCTCTCCCTGCCCTCCTAGTAGGGGGGCTGGTTTCAGATTTCACCTGGGAAGTTCCCAAGGTTGTGAGCCAACATTCACCTGGAGGACTTGCTCAAATACTGACTCCCAGACTCCCCCAGTGAGGGATTCTGAAGCTGTAGGTCTGGTGTGGAACCAGAGAACATGTATCCCATTTAGTTCTCTAAATGATGCGTAGGACTATGTAAGTTGGGGTAACTTGTTTACAGGATACAGTGTGAGGTCCTTAACACACACTGAAGGATCATGATTTCCCCTTCTGCCCTGGTGGGCTTCCCCACCAACCCCACTCCTAAATGCTATTATTCACGACACAGGCCTGGGCCCTGTCTCCTCCCATTCTCTCCTCAGGTGAACACAGCCATTCTTACAGCTTAACAAACGCTCCACATGCATGATCCCCCTGCCCAGGCTCCTACTGGGCTCTGGACTTGTGTATCCAATGCTGACTTCCCACGGCCACTGGTTAGCCCCCGGTCTCTCAACTGAACGGTTGGTTGTTTGGTTTCTTGTCCCTTTTTCCTCCAAACGCCCCTCCCCCACACATCCCCAAGTCCTCTCCTCTCAGGAAATGACACCACTGCGCACCCAGTGGTGACCCCGTCACTCGAGCCAGAAACCTGGCCATCCCCAATTTCCTCTTCTTCCTCCCCTCCTCACGCCCAACCTTTCCCCGATGCACCTCAAATCGATCGGCTTTTGTCCACTCTCCCTGTCACCACCCTTCCATCCAGGCCGCCACAACAGCCTGATCATCCAGTTTCTGCTCCTGCTGCCCCCACCCCCCTAATGATCCATTCTCCACCGAGCACTGGCCAGAAGGATCTTTTAAAGCTGTAAATTCTAGCATGTCACTCGCCTGTTGAAAAGCCCATAAGAGGTTCCCACAGCATCTACAACTAACCCTAAAACATTACCCAGACCTTCCAGGCCCAGCATGACCTGGCCTCAGCCCACTTCTCCCACCGCCCCTCAGCCCCTCCCTGGCCTTCAGCACCATCTAGCACAACCTCCATCAAGGCCTCAAACACACAGAGATCTTCCCACCTCGAGTCTTCACATGGACATTCATTCCTGGAAAACGTACTCGGGCTCTGCTTGGCTGGCGCCTTCCCACCCTTCAGGTCCTAGCTGAAATGTCACGTCCTTGGAGCCACCTTCCCAATCATCCTGTTCAGTGGGGCCGCACACCGCTCTGCGTCCTCTTGCTCACTGCACCTGCTCACGTCTCCACGGCACTTACAACCTGCCACTTGATGCTTATTTACTTGTGCATTATCTGAACCTCTCACTAGACCATAAGCACCAGCCCAGCGGGATCGCGTGTATGTTCTCCGTCATTAGCACTCTGCTCAACAGCGAGTGCTGAAGACAGACTCAAATGCGAGGCGTCCGCGGCCCGCTCCAACTCCTCTTCAGCTGTAGGTCTGTGATGCCGTCACGCACCTCACTGCTGTTTCCTGCACACACACCCTCCCCCCGCCTCCTCGGCGTCTGGGGGTCCTTCTCCACCTGCCCCGCCCCGCCCAGGGAGCTCCTCGCCATCCTCTAGGTCTTGGCACGTTAGTAAGCCTGCGTTAACCCTCTCCAGATGCTCTCTCTGCCTGGAGGACGGTGGGCACACTCACAGCAGTTTCTGCACTCTGTATGGCAGTCCCTACCATGTCATTCTACACTTCCTGGACCCCTACTAGCTGGGTCTCATTCTTACAGTTTCTATTCTATAAAGCCGTGCTACGCGGTGTGGTCTGCAGATGGCTGGTCCTGATGAGAAGTGGAGAAACGAGCAGTGAGTGTTCAGAAACCCTGACAGCAATTTCATATCGTTATGATACCGGAGGATGAAGTCCGTGGACTTTCTCGTTCAACAATGTAATATCGAAAATACCAATCCAGCAAGCTAAACCCAAAGCAAACAGAAGGAAGAAAATAATAAAACTAGAGTTGAAATAAATAAGCACAGAATAGGAAAAACAAAGGAAAAAAAATCAATGAAACCAAAACTGGTTTTTTGAAAAGATGATAAAATGGACATACGTTTAGCTGGAGTGACGAAGAAACAGAGAGAGAAGTCAAACCACTAACTTCAGCAATGACCTTACAGAAACACAAAGGGCTGTGAAGGGCTAATACCTTCCACCGCAGAAAGGAACGAGGTGCTAATTCAAGCTACAACGTAGATGAACCTTGGAAACGTCATGCCAAGTGAAAGCAGGCAGGCAGAAAAGGCAACACATATTACGTGATTCTGTTCACCCAAAATGTCTAAAATAGGCAAATCTGTGGACTCGGAAAGTAGACTCGTGATTGCCAGGAGTTGGGAGAAGGGGGAGTGAGGGCTGATTGCTAATGAGTATAGGTTTCTTGGCGGGGGGGGCTGGTGGTGATGATAATGTTCTGGAATTAGAGAATGTTAATGGTTGTATAACCTTGTGAATATATTGCAAAACCAGTGAATTGCATTATCTTAAAACGGTGAATTTTATGTGAATTACATCTCCATTAAGAAAATATACATATACACACACACACACAATTAGACCCACAAAAATACCTACCAATCTATAATAAACTTAACTTTTAAATATCCGGTCCTTCCCCAGAGTTAGGGTAAGAAGCACTGCCTTCAACAGTTACAGGAGTTGTTGGCTGAATGACTAGTCACTGACCTTGCTCTCCTTCTCCCTCCACAGTTCCTTACACTAACTTACACACACACACACACACGTGCACGCACGTATGCGAGCACCCACAGCTCTTCACCGTGCCCTCTCTGCCCCAGCTACCCCCCGCCACGGTTCAAGGACAGGGCTGCTGCAGACCATATGTTCACTGTATGAAGGCTGAGCACCAAACCAGCAATCATGAAAGCATTCTGAGCTCTATGACTGGTTTAAAAATAAGCAGAAATTAAAATTAATTAATTGAATAAGCACAAGTTAAAATTAATCCATTTTTAGGCCTACTATCTATACTGAATTAAACATTTTTTATGCCAATCAGTCATTCATTGTTCCTTATTTAAACTGTCCAACAGACACAAACACATGGTGGTCAATATAACGAGCACACTCTGAAAGCTACCTACCATCACGGCTCCGTTATCCTGGCCCACAAATATTCGTCTGCTGTCATGATGGTAAGCCATAGCAGAGCAAGGAGCTGCCAGAAAGACAAAGACCATATTACAAGCAAAGCTAAGCATTCTACGTCATTGTTCAAAATACATTATTAAAAAGTTATACAATTTAGGTTTAAAAAAGAGGGCAAGAATGTTTTATGGGTAATAACGATGTAAATGGAATATGTTATTGACGGTCTTTCTGTTGTTTAAGTTTAAAATTCCAATTCAAAACATCTTCTACATTGCTTTTATGACTTTGAGGGAAGCCAGCCAGCATGAAGTTTCATCTGGTTGAGACCCCTACCTGTAGGCTGCAGAGCGTGGGGGCCAGTGCTTAGAGTCATCTGTTCCCCAAACTCAGCAGGCCAGCCTGCCCCAACCCCTTCCCTGTCACCGGTAACAGAATAGCTAGAATCTGTGGAAAAGGGGTTCCTCGCACCAGAATTCCCCTTCCCCACTGCACATGTGAGCAAGCTAGGAAAGCCACTTTGGGATTACGTGTTCTCTTCCAATGGTCAAGAAAGGCTCCCTTTCCCGTGACACCCACAACCTCAGTTTGTAGTAACGGGAGCTGTGAGGTGTCTACATGTTTGTTTGTCCACAGCAGTGTTACGTGCCTGGGATGGCACCTGCTTCTTCTCAGGTCCATATCCCCTTCCAGGTTCTACCTGTCTCTCTTGGGCCAGAGTTTCAGAAAGGAGAAACTCTAAATCATCTCCTTCTGCTAAAAATGAGAATTAAAGTGATTTGGGAAATGGAACATGTAGGGAAAAAAAATGTTTGGGTGCATTTCAGCCTAAAGAAGTTTAACTGACCATGGGAGAACCACAGTGAGGGAATACATACCGTGAAACAAACAAACTTGAGTTTACTTTGAGGTAACACTTCTTATAAAAAAAAGTAAAAGAAAAAAAAAACTTACAAATGATGTTACCATTTGAAAACAGTTTAAAGTTTTCTCTCTACAAAGGGCTGATATTTTCCACTGAAGGATGAAAGTAAACTACTAACACTGGACTGCACCTGGAGTTAAAGACACAGCGAGCCGCATGATCAGATCATGGAAAGAGGGTTTTTTCAGGTGCATTCAGAGCACTACCCGGCGGTGGTAGGTGCTGCAGCTGTCTGCTCCCAGAACAATTACACCTGACTGACGCCGGTACCCCTCACCCACCGCACTGAAGTGGGAGACTATGAAGGATGATTGAGGGGCGTCTGGGTGGCTCAGTCGGTGAAGCATCCAACTCTCGATGTCGGCTCAGGTCGTGATCTCAGGGTCGTGAGCCTGAGCCCCGTGTCACGCTCTGCACTGAGTGTGGAGCCTGCTTAAGATTCTCCCTCTCCCTCTGCCTCTCTCTCTCTCTCTCTAAAAATGAATGACCGAGTTTAAGAATATAACCACAAAGATAGATGTATCTTCTTCATATAAAGCACTCTTCAATAACCATCATAAAATTATCTTTGGCAAATCAAACATGTGTTGGTGATTTCTGATTCATTGTCACCGTTTTTGCTTACTTTTAAGTTGGTACAAAAATCTTAATGCTTTAGTTTTAAGCTTCTTTTCAATTCTTTTTATGTCCAACCCTGTAACAAACTATATAGAAATATGTAACATCCTCTTGTGTAAAGTTTACAATGTGCTGAGTAGTTTTATGAGGCTAGAGAATTCTCATATTTAAAAAAGAAAAAAGAAAAGCTTCCCTAATTTATTTGTTCGGTATCTAAAGATGTCCTGGCTTTTTTCCTAGAAGGGAAGCCTCTAATGAGATAAGCAGTATTGATGAAAAAAAAAATGGATATTCATAGTTTTATAAACACGTAAAACACAAATCATCTTTCAAATCTGTGGCCTTTTAAAAAGCCATCATCAAGATCCAAAATCATACGCTTGAAACTCGAGTTTTGTAAATAAAAGCATTTTTGTTTTTTTGGGATACAGCCAGGCCCCTTCATTTACGTACTGTTTATGGTTGCTTTCATGCTACTGAGGGCAGAGTTGAGTGGTTGCCACAGAGACTGTTTGGCCCACAACGTCTAGATATTTACAGCCTGGCCCTTTGCAGAAAAAGTTAGTGCCCACCCATAACTGCGGTGGGCAGCACAGTTCTGGAGTCCGATGGGTGTGGACTGAATTCCAACCACAAGCAACTGACTCGACCCCTCTGGCGTCAGTTTCCTCACTTACCAAATGGTGAAAAAAATCATCTATCTTGTACAGCTGTGTGATTTCATAAAATGGTATTACAAAAAAATAGGCATGAGTCACACAGTGGGTATAGAAAGTAGGAGTTACTATTTTTCTTCAGCTAAAACAGATTCTGAAAGTTATTTTTGTTATGTGAGGCAAAGTTATGAAACTGGATCTCATACAGAAATACACTAAGGTCTGGGTTACTGATCACTCTGCTAGGTCACGAGAAAAAGTTCAAACTGGACGGTCACTAAAATGTCCTCAACTGGATAATCTGCAGACAGTTTTCAGAGCCAACATGGCACTTCTCATATTTTGAATTGAGTCGTCAATTAAAAGTCACTGTAAAGCAGTCATTTCTCATCATTCGTTCATTCTGTTCTCTGCTGGCAGTGGTTCTTACAGTCTCATCAGTGATGCGGTTCCAGATGGAACTGTAAAGCACAGTAAGGAAGCATCTGGAAGCAACAAGCTGAATATATTTAGGTGCAAACGTGGGTGTCAGCCACCCAACACGACACTATGCCTGTTCTTTCCAGTTGTTGCCAGTCCTTCCAGACACAGCATTCTGGGAGCTGCTTCTGGGGGGTACGTTTAACCCAAGTTAGCAAGGGACGGCAACTGAGAGAGCCAAAGCCATGAGCCCAAGATCTAAAAGCCCAGGAAGTGTGTACACGTCTACCGCTAAATTTGGGGAGAGAAAATACAAAGCTGTACTAACTTTATGGGATAAATACAAACGGAGGAGGAAGTGAACTGAATGTAGGACAAAATCCGCCTCAGTCTCTATTCCAGGGAGCATGAACTCCAAGGTTGAGGGCGCAAGGACATGAAGCTATGGCGAAAATGTGAAGTGTGGAGGCATGGGGGGGAAGGAGAAACAGGAGCAGTAGCGTTAACAAGCCTGTCCACAAAGATGACAGAACATTCCCCAGCACTGGCAGGACTTCCTCGGGCCGTTGCTATTTCCAGCTGTGAGACCCACCCCTGGGCCACCGGAAGTAAGGAGGTATCAGTCTGAGAGATGCCTCTGCCCTGCTCCAAAACAATCAAAATCTGATTTGAAAATTTATCCAACGGGCTCTGTGAGTACACGTACTAAGACACGGGGTCGCCGTCATCGAGAGTGAGTAAGCAAGGTTACACACCCACAGTCCGTGCGGACGTGGGCAGGAGCTGCTACTGCTTGGCACAATAAATTACGATTAGGCTGTCAGGCAGTCTTCTCAGAGGGTACATACTATAGGATTTTCTGGCTCCTTTTGTAATAGTTATCTTAACACCAGCGTTCCACAAAGTCTTCATGTTCATTGCTTAATTACCAAGACAGAGGTGAGCAGCCTGCCCAAGCTGTCCAGGGAAGGCAGGAAAAATCCCACTCCTGATGGACTTCTGATTTTCTCTGAACGTGATTACAGGAGCCAAACAGTGCACGCACACCGGAACAGATGTACGAAGGAGAAAGCGCCAGCTGAGAAAGGAGGCACTCAGAAGGATGACCCAGACTGATTAGCGGGGATTTGCTGAAAAACTGGCTGCTCTGTTTGTAACACACTCCACTGCTTCTGGAATACTCTTGAGAAAGCTGGGAACACTATCAACAGTGCCTGCAACGACTGGCGAGAGCTCTTCCTCAGAGGACTGACCATAGTCTTCAGAAGGAACAAAGCATCAGGCAGGCCACAAAACCTTTTTTCTCTTCCTCGGGGGTCCTCTGAATACTGGAGTGAGCAGCTACGGATGCCCTCTGTGTGGCCTTCGGGATAGCAGGACCTAACCCCAGCATGGGCCCGGGTGGCATCCAGACCTCCGCCCAGGGCTTTCTTTTCAAGAAAGGAGGAAGAAAAGGAGTGGCAGGGACGGATGGCAGGGTTGCTCACATCCACATGAAAGCCTGGAATTTAGGTGTAATTTCATGTCACTGCCTCTCGGGGCTCTTTTAAAATCTCATTGCAAAAGCTTTATCTTCTAGATTTATTTTGTGAGCATATTTAACCATTGAGAAAATTCTCTATGTAGAATGGGTCATACTTTGGACCCAATCTCTCAGTAGTATGAGGAAGTTTGTGAAAAGGTTGGGCACAAGGCCGGTTATGGGAGCACGGAAGTACACGGCTCTTTCTTACGTCAGCCACTGCCAAGTACACAGTCATTATGAATACAGGTTGGCAAAATAAAAGGAAGGAAAACCTGGGGGCTGTGAGGCATACCCCTCCTCCTGCCTCTCCTTTTTTTTTCAGTTTTGCTCAAGTCAGCTTCAGTTAAGCCAGCAGATCTGACTTCCTTTGCAAGAGAAAAAGAGTTTTCCTGCAGTTTAGCACAGCCTGTTGGAGTACTAGGCAACTAAGAAATCCATTTTGAAATCTAGTAGCACTTTTTTAAAGAAAGATTTTATTAATTTATTTATTTGAGGTGGTGGAGGGCAGAGGGAGAGGGAGGGAGAACCTCAAGCAGACTCCCTGCTGAGCACGAAGCCCCATGGGGGGCTGGGTCTCACGACCCTGAGATCATGACCTGGGCAGAAATCAAGAGTCAGACGCTCAACTGACAGTCACCCTCCAGTAGTCCTTTTTAACCGGGCATTTTGAAATTTGAATCTCCAAAGGCATTAGACATACTCCCCTCAAGTGGAACAGTCCAGCTACTCACAGGCCATGGTGTGGTAAATGCTGGGCCAATACTGACCACTGTCTCTTTTCAGCCATACTCGGATGGTTCTGCGGAGAGAAGAAAAGAATGGGAGAGGAGTCTTCAGCACTTTCATCTTATTTGTGCTCCCGGGAAATGTAATGATTTATTTTCAATCCTATACCAATTGACCTTACAACATTAATCAATTGGACAAATTGGAGAAATATAGCAGCGCCCATAAGTACAGCACATAGTACGTTATACAGAGTTTGCACGTGTGCACGTGCATCCACACGCACTCCATATCCAGCTACATATCTATGACCATATATGGCAAGTTATGTGGTAGCTACGAGTCAGGATTTCAAATAATTTTAATAATATGGAAAATCTTATAAGAATACACCAAGAAAACTGCTGCTTTTCTTAGTAAAAAACAAACTATGCAAACTTGGCCGCCTGCCATCTGAGCCAAATGAGGGGAACAGAAGACATAAACGGAAAGACAATGCTTCTGGAGAACCGGTAGAGCTGTGCCCACACCGCTGCTCGTTCCCGATAATTCCCGGTCTTCCTGCCCCCCGGGAGGAAATCATCCCACGCCAGGTCTCTGGGCCTCTCCTTTCATCAGAACCCTCACGGGGAGATGAGGAAATCCTGCACACAGGCAGGAAAATTACAAATGACCAAAATAGCCAAAGTTTAATATTCCGGCTTATCATGTCAGGAGAACAATAAGGAACACTAGGGCTCTTCCCCCTCCACTCGCAGAAGCTCCTCAAAGCTCCAGGTCCCTTCCTCCGCACAATGCCTAGGACCCTCACGGCCTCTCCCCGCACAGACCCACTCTCCTTCTGTGCTGAGTCTCACTGGTCCCACTGCCCCTTACTGTTAGCTCTGTCACCATCGCGCTAGGATTTCGAACAGCCACGCAGATTCTGGCACACAGTTGGCACTGATTAAATGTCTGCACCTTAAACTGAAACACGTAAGACTAAGTGTTGACACTACATGTTTCCATTTTGTTTGACATTCAAGACAAGTGTGACTAGTCTATGAGGATAAAAATCAGAATGGTGTTGCTCCTGGGGGAGGAAGACAGAATGTAAAGGGATAGGCAGGAACTTTCGGGGTAATGGCAAGGCTCTGGGGAGTTGGTTTCATGAGTACATGCATTTGTCAGGACTTGCCCAACTACAATTCAGATCTATACAGATTACTGTATATAACCAGATCGCAAGAAAGAAAGACTAGATGTTGACCCTCATTCATCCAAATAAATAAGAGGACCTAGCAGCACAGTGGGCAAGTTACTACTTTGTTTATGAACTGGACACAGGCCTCAGCGTAGGAGAAGCCATGTGTACAACACGCCATCTTCCAGCCACTGCTCATTGGTCACAGTGGAACCTTTGCCAACTTTCTCCACATCCCAGCCCTGATCACAACTGGCTAGACCAGAAATGGGCGTCTGATCCTAGATGGATCAATCAGCTCCTCCCTTGGGAAAACAGAAACAGGGAGAGAGAAAAATAGATCAGTATCTCCAATAGTTGAAAAGGCTGTTTCTGGTCATGTTTTCCAATTTGGACTGCAGAATGTTGCACATCAAAAAAAGGGAAAGAATGAAGTCAACCTATTAAAAGAAGCAGAAGCAAGTTGAAGAGGGTCCCCCGTGACCAAGACCGAGCTGTTTCCCTAGTCTGGGTCCCGCAAGGCAGACACCCCAGCATCCTTACCAGAAACAGTCTCAGTAGCTTAAGTCAGCCTGAGCTATTTCTGTTGTTGGCAATCAAGCCGGTACTAATACAGGACGTCTGATGACACCAAGAATACCAAACACGGTTTCTTCTGTTGAGCCCTATTAAACTACCTCCCACATGACGAGGGTCACCAGGCAAGATAATCAGGCAGATTTTCTTTCCAGGTACCTGTAGTATACCAGTAAATTCTAGAAGTCTAAGTTCACATCCAAAATTAAGAGAGGGAGATCAGAATAAAGCGTGTAGGAAGGGACCTTTAATTTTTATAGTCTGCAATTCCACATCCTCATGGACGCACAGGCAGCTCAAAGAAGGACTCAGTGGCACACGCTCTTCCCTCGTGGAAGAAGAGCAATTGGCCGTGAGTGGGAAACCCTAAAGGTTACCTCTGCCATCCAGAAATCTAACCTAGAAAAGCCTAATTTTTATTTCATTAAGTTCAGAATGATATTTAAAATAGCCCAAGGTCAACATGGAAACTACCCAGACCTCAGCATTCTGGGAACACAGTATTATTTCCTTTGGACCACCAACGTGAGTATTACAATTTGGTCTGCACCCAGCTGACATACCGCACACTAGCTGACATACCAGCTGAAACTGGCAAGACTTAAATTACCTCACATGATGTTTCGTTTGAAAATCGATTACACCCAGGCTGAGAGAAGACCATCCTTGCTTGAGAATCAAGTTCCAAATATGCACTTGACCTTGATAGTCAGCTCTCTCTCTCTGTATTCCCATCTTCTATCTGGAATTCTGTCCCATCTCTTTTCAAGCCATGCCCTTTCCCTTCCTTCCACAACAATGCTAAAATCTCCCATATCCAAGATTAAATCAAAACAATGTTAATTTTAACTCCAAACATTCCACTACTACCAAGAACCTATGTATTAAACAAAGCCGTATAATTTCTACTAAGTAATATAAGAATTTGTTGTGTATTGTGTTTAGAATATGTCTCGACTGGGTAATAAATGGTTGTAAAAATAGGCTTAAGTTGGGCTGCTTATTAAAAAAAAATCAACAAACTCGAGAGACCAAAAGAATTTACTATTCAGTAAACTGGAAGTAAAATCTATTTAAGTTGAAAGCAACACAATAATACAGTTTAGTAACATTTACAGGACAAAACTAAAAACTCTAGCATGTTATTAATAGACCATAAAATCACCGAGTGTCAAGATCAGATTGTTTCATTTCTACAAAAACCACGATATATTCTGCCTAGCTGAATGCTGAAGCCACTCTCTCTGAGTTAAATTAAAATATAACAGCTTAACTTTTCCTTTAATATTTTGACAAGTTTACACCCACTCACCTAAACTCATTTCATGCTTTGCTTGCTGCTTATTCTAGCCATTTTTTTAGTGGATTGGTTTTCTTTGAGATTCCAAGATCATGCCAATCTGAAAAAAAAAGTCTTCCCTTAAAACCAAAACCTTAGAAACATGTTTACCTTTGCCAGGCTCTATTTTTAAGTATTTTAAAACAATAGTCTGATATTTTTCCAAAAGGTACTTAGAAAGGAAATGTGTCATTTCTTTCAGAGCCTACATAACATTTTTTCAGAGTTCTCCATGCTACTATTACCCATGCCAATCTCCTTTGCCCTCCTAGTTAGAGAAGCTTGGGCTTACATATAGCTGCGGTATTTTCCACGGGTAGGTGAGAAAAGGTATTTCTATATTAGATGGTAATGTTCTATATGCATCACCACGCTGGGTGCCCACCACCATCACTTTATTTGTCTATCGTTCTTCAGCTAGGTGGATGATCCGTTTATTTTCCGGATAAAGGAGAAGCCAAAGCTGGACTGTATTTTTTTATTTTAAATATCTCAGACTGAAATGTGTTTAAAATATATCGCTGTGCAGGGCTAAGCAAACGAACAACTGAAAGCAACAATAAAATGTCATTTCTAGGGTTCTCGCAATTTTCGACCAGCACTGTAAATCAGAACTAACTCCGGTGGGGATTTGTTCCAAATACTGAGAAAAATGTTTCCTGCCTAATACTGCCGCTGCCACTACTACTAATAGTAATGACAACAACAAATGATTTAGGAATTCCATGCTTGGCAACTGATTCTGCAGAAATTATTTCATAGGAAAAAAGAATTACACATTACAAAAAAGTTCCTATGAGCATTATTCAAAGGAGTAAAAACTGGGGGGAAATGTTAAATAATGAAATGGGCTAAAGGCATATTAATTCAATAGCTTATGTAGTCATTACAAATAGTTCTGAAAATCATGGGTTCAGATAAGCTATTGAGGTCGTATGCTTACGCGGTCATTAAAAATAGTTGCGAAGACCATGAACCCATGAGAAAATGTCTATGAAATGTTAATTTTTTTGTAAAAAATAAAAAGCATAATGTAAAATGGTATATCTAACTACTGTAATTGGGCTGAGCCAGGCTGGATAGGGCACATAGGAGTGAAGGAACACACCCGTAAAGCAGTCGAGGCCTTCAGCTCCTTTGGGGCGGGGGGTCCTGGAGCCCTGAGACTCAGAGAACCGCAGGGTCCCCAACCTCCACTCAGTAAGCAGAACAAGCCAACAATTAAACAACTCCTCCCGAGCCCTGAGGCACTCAAGGATGTATGTGTTCAACTTCAAGGCAGCTATCTAAATGTCAAGACTGGGGGCACCTGGGTGGCTCATTAAGTGGCTTCCTTCGGCTCAGGTCATGACCTCCAGGTTCTGGGATCGGATCGAGCCCTGCATTGGGCTCCCTGCTCAGCAGGGAGTTTACTTCTCCCTCTGCCCCTCACCCCACTCATGCTCTCTCTCTTTCAAGTAAATAAAATTTTATAAATAAATAAATGTGAAGACTGTGCACTCCCTGGGAATGTGTCTGTGAAATCATTCCCAACAAGAGCAAACAAGGCTGAGGAGTAAAACAGGCCTCGGACCGAAGCTCCAGGGCACGAGCAGCACTGGAATCAGAGACAACTTCAAGTAGGCGGCAGCCACTTCTCTTTAGGAAGGCAGAGCTTCAGAGGCTCTGGTCATCCCTCACTGAGAGCTCTCCTTCCGAGGCTGGTACTGTCTTCCACAGAAACTCCTGCCACGGGTGAGGCCTTGAAGTCTGGAGCTTGTCGTACCCCCATCGAGTCTAGTCGGGGATCTGATGCATCCGTGGAGGTCAGTGCAGAGGGCCAAGGACGCCCAGAGCTAACACAGAGACACAGACCCACGGACCGGGACTCCAGGGCTAGAGGGGCCAGACGGACACAACCTTGGGAATGTCACCCCCCAGAGAAGCGAGCAGGGGGCACAACTGGGTGAAGGAATCAGATGCAGAAGGCAGGAAAGAGAAGACCCCAAAAGACACAGGGCCGCCAGGCCTGAAAGACACAAAGCAATCCACTGTGCCTCTGGATACACGGGTCCCTCCTTGACTTCTAAGTTCACAGCAGTGAACTGCAGTGGCAGACAAAGCTACTTCCCGTATTCTAGAAAACACATCAGGATCCAGGAAAGGATCTGTCTGTCGGCTGAGAACATGATGCCACATCCTCATGCAAAGATGACCACCAAGACCTGCATTTTATACCCACGGAGGCAAAGGTAAGGAGAGTCAAAGTCCCAATCAAACAAACCAACATAAGTTTGTTTAGTTCTTTTATCCAATTGCATTATCAGAGGATGATGCAAATTCACATTTCAAAACATTACAAAAGTAAGTAATTCAAAGCAAAGCAGCTTTATATGGTAAATAATAAGTAAAACAAATTAAAAAAACAAAACGCTTTTCAGAGAATTCCACGTTTTATCCTCCAAAGTAATAACCCCTAAACAATAAGGGGACATGAAGAATTAAATAACTTTTTCACTCCAAACAAATCTAGAATGTGGAAAGTCTAGGTCTAACTTCAAAGCTCTCATTTAGTTCAAAGAAATCCTAACTTCTGTGCCAAATAGCAACAGTGACTCGAACAAAATCTCTCACAATTAACACGGATTTTGTTTTATTTCAAATTTTTATTTAAATTCTAGCTAACATACAGTGTAATATTGGTTTCAGGAGTAGAATTCAGTGATTCATTACTTACATACAATACCCAGGGCTTATCACAAGTGCTCTCCTTCACCCCCATCCCCCATC
>NC_048219.1:185217683-185237367 GCF_002007445.2 Ailuropoda melanoleuca
TTCAGTTTGTTCTTTATGGTTAAGAGTTTCTTATAGTTCGTTTCCCTCTCTCTTTTTTTTCTTTCCATATGTTCATCTGTTTTGTTTCTTAAATTCCACAAATGAGTGAAATCATACAGCATTTGTCTTTCTCTGACTTATTTTGCTTAGCATAATCTAGCTCCATCCATGTCATTGCAAATGGCAAGATTTCATTATTTTTGATGGCGGAGTAATATTCTGTTATATATATATACACACACACGTACATATATGTATGTATTATATATATATATAACACTCCAATATATATATAACATATATACACATACACACACATCTTCTTTATCCATTCATCAGTTAATGGGTATTTTTACAATAAAATAAGCTAGGGAAGAGAAAAAGTTATTACGAAAGTCATAAGGAAAAGAAAATACATTTATAGTACCATACTGTAAAAAATCCACATATAAGTGGGCCTGCACAGTTCAAAGCCACGTTGTTCAAGAGTGAACTGTACTTGCTGTTTTAAGCCACCGAATTTTGAAGTGGTTTGTTTCATAGCAATAACTAAATGATACTATGCTGTTTCAAAAACAGAATACCTTTTTTTTTTTTTAAGATTTTATTTATTTATTTGACAGAGAGAGAGCGCGCACGCACACACACAAGCAGGAGGAGTGGCAGGCAGAGGGAGAGGGAAAAGAAGGCTCCCCACTGAGCAAAGAGTCCCACACAGGGCTCTATCCAGGACCGCAGGATCACTATGTGAGCCCAAGGCAGACGCTGAACTGACTGAGCCACCCAGGCGCCTCTAGAATACCTTTAAGAATACTTACGATTCTGACCTTAAAATGAAGCATAAAAATAGCATATGGCATTTACTGAGTATCAACGATTTAAAAGTACTAAATAAACAAGTAAGTCCACTTTAACTTTGACCTGACAGGATCCTCACTTTGCACAGATGCTAATTTGAATCCCAAGAAACTAAAGAAGTTACTGTAAAGCATAAATGAAGTTATTACTCTTAATTAAATAGTATTCAATAGTTTTCATCCTATCAAGGATCAAAATTCTGCATGTTCTTTTACCCCACTACAGTAAATACATGAAAAGAAGACAAAAAACCACAGGTCTGGTTAAGAATGAAGTATTTATTCCAGCGAGATTAGTCTGCGATCTTCTCAAAGATATGCCTGATGACCAGAATAGGTAGAAAAGCTCCTTTCATTTCTTCTAGTCCCTTTGACTCCCTCAAAGAGCTGATTAAAAGCAAGTTAAAAATGTACTTTAAGAAATCACCAAGTCTATAAAGCCTCATCTGCTTAAGCTAGAAAGAGGAGGAACGAAGATTGATTCCAAGCACGGTTCTTCTTGTGAAAAGCACTGGCTTGCAAACCAGAAGGCATCTTGTGGGAGTACAGATTAATATCATTTTTAAACCAACTCCATGAGGCCACACATCTGGATTCAATACAGTTTATTTTCCAGTATGATTACCTTGAAAATCATGCCCCCACACTTTGATAAATAGATTCAAAAAGCACACCAGTCCTTTGGTAAAATTCCAAGGCCAAATTCTGTCTCACCTGACACAACAGCATTTCTAAAACAAGATCTTTTTTTTTTTTAAGCTCTGCGGTGGGGGGGGGGGGCAATGCATGGCTTGAATGCATGACCCTGAGATCAAGACCTGAGCTAAAAACAAGAGGTGGACGCCCAACTGACTGAGCCACCCAGGCACCCCTTTTTACATTTCTCAAAAAACACTCTAATTAAACCAAAACAGCTAAATGAAGGAATTTCAACCATTTTTACATTATAAGCGGATATACTGAATTAACCAAGGATTACTGAGTTAACCAATTAAAGACAGAATACAGAGGATAGCAGGTGTTGCAGATTAAGCCCAAGGCCTGATTCTTTTAAATTCTTACAATAGTAAAATTTGAGGAAATCTGATTTTCCAGTCACTCTTAGGGCTGCTGATACTATTTCATATCTTGATAAGTCACCAAACATTTCTGTTACCTTCAGCAAAGGGTATTTTTTTCCTACTCTGACTACCTCCAGGGGCTACAGACAAAATGTGTCGTTCTGGGAGCCTCCATGCTTTCTCTAACATTAGGATGTTAGCCTACAAGAGAAAGAAAGGAAAGGATATGCTCATCAGTGCAATCTGCTTTTATCAAATAAATAGCAGTTTCCTTTCAGCCAAGTCTTCTGAACTCTGCCCTCTTCATTCCTGCTACAGAAAGAAGCCTTTCTCCTTTGGTAACAAAGGGGGGAAACACTAGATTTTTATTGAATTGACTATCTAAACGGAAAGGCAGGGAAACCAGCCTCTTTTTACCGAGAAGAATTAGACTGGCTGAGAAAAATTTAAATTTCCAACTCCTTTTACAGTCTAGGGAAGGAATTCTGAACAGCTTCAACTGCCCATAACGATGACTCTCGGACTCCTGATTTTGTCCCAGGCAGACTTCTACCCCAAGAGGAAGGCCACTTACGAGGCATCTCCACCAGCTCCTAAATGAGGACTGCCCCTCCAGAAGCCAGATGGATGGTTTTCTACTTGCAGATGTTTTCTTTTTCACTTGAGGAACCTTCCTGCTGTTACCTGTTCACTGTCAGCATCAAAATGTTTTTTTGTGACCTCTGTGCTAGCAAGAAGGCTAAAAGTCATCAGAACCTCTAGCGGCAGGAGCAATCCAGGCAGGATGCCGTCAACGTAGGGCCCCTGCAACACTTTCTTAACTTACCAAAAAAGTTCAAACTCTATCCATAGCCTACATGTCTCGAAACACAACATTAAACCAACCCCCCAAAAGCAGAGTTTGAGGCAGTAAGGAAGAGTAGCCTTGTTTCCAATTCTGTTCCACGCTTCTTTCTTCTTACCAGGTCTGTTTATTGATTCCCTCAAACAGTTGAGAGAACACTGAACACCTGCTTTCCTTGCGGGAGTCTGGACTGTTGGCAAGTGTTAGGTAGAGGGTACCTACATGACCAGCCCCTAATAAAAGCAGTGGGGACAGAGTCTCTAATGAGCCTCCTGGGAGACAATATTTTACGCATGTGGTCATACTCAGTGCTGGAGGAATGGAGCACTTCCTGTGTGACTCTCCACAGGGCGAGGACTCACGGAAGCTCACGCTGCTTTCCTCTGGACTTCACCCCCTACCTTTCCTCCCACCGATTCTGTTTGTGTCCCTTCACCGTAATAAATCAGGGCCCTGAGGACGACTGCATGTTGGCAGTCCTCCTAATGAATCAACAAACTGAGGGGTGGTCTTGTGGCCCCCGGAACACAGCAGGGCAAAGATTTTATAATGGAAAACTCATGCCTGACATGACTTGTGACCAATATGGAAATGATGAGAAGACACAACCCAAAGATAGTTACAAGAACTTAGGTTTGCAAGTAAATTCCAAAATGGTTATTGTCCTACTTCATACAGGAAAAAATTGTTTTATTTACACACACACACACACAAAGCAGACATCTTTAGCTTTTGATGAGGTTAAAATTATTCCATGGGAAATAAAAGTAGCCAACACATATACAGTGCTTTCCATGTGCTGGGCGCTGTTCAATGCACTTTGCATCTTAATTAATCCAATTCTCACAAAACCTTGAGGTAGGTACTGTCCCCATTTTGCAGATGAGAAAACTGTGGCACAGAAAGAATAAGCAACCTGCCCACGGTCACGCGTCTGGGATTCAAACTCAGGCATTCTGGATCCAGAGTCTGCTCTTGACTATGCGATAATAAGAAAATGATCTTCACAATGAAGGGCCATTCCAACCACAGAGGAATAAATGCTTCCTGCCTTCTCACTTCTTCCTTTTATTTTCTAACACAAATCAGAGCCTACTTTTAGGCACTGTGTGACAACAAAAACACAGCAGTTAACACCCCGGGTTTCTGTAAAAGCCAACAGCTTCCAGCTATGGCAGGCTTTCCCCTAAGCATAACACTTAAAAATCAAGTTGTTGATGAAAAATTGCTTCCATGTGAACAGTTAGCAAATATATAATTTTTCCCTCAAACCACCTTAATACGCTTAGAAATGTCGGAAAGGAAACAAGTTTATCAGAGTAAATAGCTGGTATAATAGCAGCAAGAAAAGCAGATGCTATCCAAATACGTTAAAAGTTGGATTTCTCTAATTGTTACTGTTTACCAGCCGAAGTGCAATATCCTACAATATTGCAAAACACAGCAGATCTGCCTTTGTTTGACTTCGGCCAGGCAACTGAGCTCCAACGTGGCCTCCAGGCCCCTGATGCAGCAGCATAAGCGCGCTCGTCCTCCAACTGTTCTCCGAAAACGAAGATGGCAAGACCGCAGCCTTATTTCTAAGGCTTTTTCATAAAATTTTTTCTTTTAAAAATTCTATCTTTCTGCTGACTTTTATGAAATTTTTGGTGCAGGGAATGGGTTTCCCGTGGTCTCACCACATTTTAGTTCTGTTCGGAAAGCTGAGTCTCGTTTTCTGTTCCCACTATCAGGAAAATGACTGCTGTAGTTGACGCTCTTCAACTTACCACTCAGGTTAGTACTTCTATTTTTAGAGTTTACTGACTAGAGAGAGAGACAGTCCACTTTACTGATTCAATAATTTTTTTTTTTTTTTTTTAACAAATGTAGCATACTTGTGGCATACTGAAAAATGCCAGTTCCCAAGTTCAGGCAACTGCAAACTAAAGTTAAAAACACAAATTCAGGTCTCGTGTAACAAAAGAGTTTGGGGTAATTATGACTCTAACAAAATCTAGGTGAAGGCACACAAGAGAGAAATTGCCATTTTCTGTTAACCCTTGTGGCACAGGAACTCTGACGTTTTCTGATCAGACCACCAAGCTCACTGCCCAAACCATTCCCAGGGACTCCAGGCCGACGGAATTAGGCTCAGTATTCCACGTGGGTTTAATACTCTTTGAGGGGATCGTGTGTATTCAGATTTGTCGTACACAGTTCGGTTTTAATGGGAACGATGGGAACATGTAAATGACTCCAGGCAAATATATCCCAGAAACTGACAGAAAAGAGGACAAAGTGTAAAGTGTTCGCTCCCAGTGGGCTTGCACAGGCAAGCACCATGACGAGTAACTCTCTTGTAGAAAGTAGCTCTCAAAGTGGGGTTCCTGGACCAGCAAGCATCAGCATCCACATCACTGGGAACTTGGAAGAAATGCCAACTCTCAGGCCCCACCCCAGCCTCACTGAATCGGAAGCTGATATGTGCTCAGGTATGCGAACCACTGTCTAGAGAGACCAGATAAATAGATACATGCAGCCTAAACCAGGGTATCTCAACCATGGCGCTCCCGACATCTGGAACTGGTACTTCTCTCTGTGCGGCACTTACTGTCCTGTGCGTTACAGGACACGAAGCAGTATCTCTGGCCTCTACCCACTGATGCCAGCAACACCCTCCTGTAGTCCTGACACCAAAAGGTCTCCAGATCCTGCCAAATGGCCCTGTGGGCCAAAATCACCCCTCCTTGCGAGCCACCGGCCTCATTTAGAAAAATGGACACTAACTTCAGGTGACCCTCACATCTTTCACTTTTCCTCTCAAAATGCTCTCAAGCCAGTTCTCACTGCTTTTAGCTTTTATAAAACGAATTAACTTCAGCCGGAGCCTACTTTAAATGTTAAAAGTTACTGTTCTGAGCATTAAAGCAGAAGTTATACAGAAAAGGTAGAAGCTTTGTTTAAAAAAAAAAAAACAAAACAAAACCCTGAAAACTAAAAGAAGGAAGGATAACTAAATCACAGCAAAAGGTAGAATCCTATCATTTTACACCTGCTGCCGGGACAGTCAATCGTTGACAGATGCTGCCTGGATTTGGTTTCTTCCCATGTGCAGCACAACTGCAGGCATGGCAGAAAGAACTAGAGTCTCCGATTCAGACCTGGGTTCAATCTTAGTCCAATCACTAGCTACAAGGCCTGGGGGAGTGACTGCAGTATCCTTTGTGCCTCCGTTTCCTAAACCGTCAAAGGCCCGCTGCAATAGGATGCATACGCCCACCTTCTGTTCCAGAACACCCTCAGCGGGGCCTGGGGATAGCACCTGCAGTTACACGCACCGCTGCTTCTGCAGGAGAACGCATGAGCACTCACACTGCACAGGATAAATAAAGATTACAAGCAGTGTCGTCTCTTCAGGGCAAGTTTTAGCATCAGTGAGTTTTCAGGCCCAGTTTACAAACACACAAACTAACCCACCTTTGACTTTTAGAATACATTGAATTTTGGAGGTACTGATAAGGGAAGTGACTGTACTCCCCACCTCACTGGGGGGGGTGTGAGGACTGGATGCAGCCACGTACATAGGTCCAGTTCTGGATGGATAGAGAGAAGGGACTTTTAAAAGGTTAGCCATTGTTATTTCCGAAGTATAAACTCTGATTATGTCACTTACTTTGAAATCTTTGATGGTTCCTCATTACATGCAGACTAAAGTCAAATTCCCAAGAGCGGTGCACAGGGAAGGCCCTTCCAAAACTGGACAGTAGGCCTTCCAGCTCTCAGGACTCTCCCCTGCCATGGCCACTCATACATCCTTTGTTCGGGTCAGCTAGAAGTAACTGTGGTCCTCTATTGCCTCCTGTTCTTTCCATCTGCCTGCCACAGGGCTGTGCACACTCCTTCCTTCACACAGCCCACTCCTCTATCCAGTGACATCTCCCAAGGCTGTCCTTAAACCCTGGCCCTTGAGGACACTCCTCTGTGTCTCCCCAATACCCTGGAAGCTGAGATCACAGGGCCATATCTTCACCAGTCTGTCCAGCCCCTTGGAAACAGAGATTTTGGCGTCACTGTCTTTCTACCCCACAGGTCCAGCCCACAGTGTCTAATAAGTACTATTTGATGATTAAGGGCAGTCAGTGTTCTGTTTCCCTAATATGCTGGTTTCATCAGGTCAAGGGCCATAAAAATCAATGAATCGGAAGTCAGGAGGGCAGGTGCTGTGACTTTTGATCCCTGTTGTATTCCCTGAGCCTGGCACTCAATAGGTACAGTATTTCTAAATCTATGAATGAATGAATATATGAATGCATGAAAGAATGAATAATTGAAGTATATGACACATATCTATGACAATGTAAAGACGCACCACCACATCCAACAACAAAAAAACCCATGGCCACGTGCTTCCATAAATCCCATAAAGTAAGGCACGTGCTCAAAAATGTCCTACCTTCAAGGAAGCTCCAGGGACCTGAAACACAAATTAGAAACACAAGGCTGCAACCCTCTCCTGATCCTGTCATCAGCCAGGGCCCTACTGGGCCCCGGTGAAAAAAATGAGCTGATCTAAGGCTCCCCCAGAACATTTCAGTCCCAGAGTAGCTAAGTAACCACTTTCCATAAAACATTTATCAGCACTGCTCCTGGACAGTAATTTCAAATATTCAGCAATTTACCCAACATGCATGAGTCACGGATAAGATATTTTACTGAATAAGATAACTAAGTTTTATAAAATGTTGTCTGCATCTAAGTTCATATCATGCAAATATCATTATTGTGTCCTTTGCCCTTTTTTCCCCACATTCCCTTCTTCTCCTTGTGGCCCATGCATCCCCTTCTCCTTTTCCCTTACTGCTTCTGCACACCAACACCCAGGTCCTTCCAATCGCTCCCCACCCCCTTTGAGGTCAGCTACATGCAAATGAGCTGGAAAGACTACCGCCTGCTCACAACAAACCAACTCAAAAAGCAAAATACAAAGGTCAAGTAGGCACTGGCGGCTTTAGGTTCTCTGTTCCCAATCAGGACAGGCCTCAATGGTACTTCAAAAGCTTCAACTACAAAAGGCTGGACTATGCCGTCAGCTCTAAGGGGACAGCAAGAACGTTCCATCTTGCAGAAGGCCTTTACGACTTTTGGAACATCACCATTTAAGAGCACTCATTGTAGCAAGGAAACTCAATTTCACTCAGCAAACATCAGTCATTTCCTCCAAATTCTCACCGTAAAGCCTCGAACCTTTTAAACGTTTAGGGTTTTAAAAACACTAAAGTTTTTAAAACAAATAATATCTCTGCAATCCAATCACACAGCCCTGGGTAGACCAAGTAGCTGGAAAGAGATGGCTTTACGTGCATAGAAAAATGCTTTAGCTATGAGTTTAATTCTTCATGGCAAGTCATACTGGTTTGCCGTTAACGGTGAAAAATAAATTTTTCTTTAAAATAAAAGCACCCAACCTTTTCAAAAATAAGTCTCTTTTACAAAAACAAACAAACCAACAGCCATGTAGTAAATAAAAAGAGTTCAGACGGTTCCGGCAGCTGTAAAAAGATAACTGATCTAGGGAGTTGGTGTTGCGCGAAGAGAGTTGTCAACCCCAGGGTAAAGCAGAAGTAAGATAGTGAAAGCCCCCGGAGGTCTGTTCAGAGAAGGGAATCCCTGGTATCAGGACCCGCGGTAACCTGCCGCCAGTGCTCCTGGCTCCAAGGCTTGGAACCGACCGCGGAGTGCGAAGCACCCCCCCACGCCTGCCCCACAGAGATCGCGACGCTTTCGAGGAGTAAGCAAAACCCCACAAAGGAGAGCAGGGACGGGGCTCCCGGGCTGGAAGGGGCGCGATGGGACTGGGGTTGCCAGGCTGGAAGGGGCGAGGATCCCGAGCTAGACAAGCGCGTGGGGGGTCACTGACCGGAGGGGTTCAGGGGAGTGGGGTCCCCCGCTGAGGGGCGGGTCCGGAGTCCCAGGCTGGCAGGGGAGAGGATCCCAAGCTATATGGTGGCGCGGTGGGGGTTCCTGACTGAAGGGGCGCACTACTGGGACAGGGGTCCCGGGCTGGAAGGACGCAGTAGGACCGCGGGGCGGTCCGGAGGGGCGCGGTGGGACCAGAGTCCCGAGCTAGAGGGTGAAGGTCCCGGACTGGATGGGGGCGGCGAGATCCCCGGGGCCGACGCCGCCCCCACGCGGACAGGGACGAGGCCGCCGACCCCACTGCCCCCACACCCCGTCGCCGGCGGGAGTACGGGCCGTCCCAATCGCGCCTTGGCCGTCCACCACCCGTCGGCCCTTACCTGTCCTCGCTGGCCGTGATGACGCCGTCCTCCTTGGGGATGAGCAGCGCGGCCGTGACGGCGTCCTGGTGCCCCTCGATCTTGCTCAGCAGCACCGGACGGCTGCTCTGCGGCCTGGAGTGGATCTCGGCCGCCATGTTCGCGCGGCGGCGGCGAAGGCGGCGGTAGCAGCCTCCCCGGCGGGCGGCCCATCAGCTGACGGCCGGGCAGGCGGGCGGGGACGCGCCGGTTCTGCTCCGGCTCCCGGGGCCGCGTGGGCGCCGCGCCGCCGTAAGCTCCCGAGTGCTGCCGCCCGCGCCCGTATTGCCTGGGGAAGCCGCGCAGCCAAAACTCGGAGGACGGGAGAGGGCCCCAGAGGGCGTCTGCCCCGGACTGGGAACACGAGAAAGGTTGAAAGGTGAATCCATTCACCCAGGAATGGATTGAGCAGTCGGAGAGGACGAGGACTTGTCCTGCAAACAAGAGCCATCTGGAATTAATAATACTACATTGTGTTTAGTCTAAGAAGCCATTGTTTGGAAGACGTTCCGAGATGTTGGAAGTGTGAAAAAATATAGTGCAGTTTAGATCCTTGAAAGACAGTCATTGACACTCATTGAGTGGTGACTATATACCAGACGCTATTCCAGTTTCTTTACACGGATTGTCTTATTTTATGTTGATAACAACTTTAAGAAATGGAGAGATATGTGCTCTTGTATTCTCATTTTAGAGACGAGAAAACTGGACCACGGAGAAGTTAAATCACTTGCTTAAGATCGCACAGCTATTAGAAAGAGAAAAGCAGCCCTGGAACTCTAGGAGCTGGCTTGGTAGTATGAGCCAGGCTTCTGCGTTGCTGGGAGCTGGCCGGGTGCTCACAGCTGGTTCTTGCGGAACGTAAACACTAGACAATGCCACTCCATAATCATAGATAAACACAGCAAAACATGAAATTGTTCTAGCCACAAAAATGAACAAACATCCCTTTATTCTGGCGAATAAGAGTGAATCCTATTTCTTTACCAATTACAGCATTAGCCTCTGCCTAGTCTTCCTCCCTCTAGACAAAATTAAAACCTCCAATCACAGAATTATCCCCATTTCCTGACAGCATCCAGTCCTGTCCAGAGGAAAGCCTTTCTTCCTTAAACCCTCCCCAAAATCACCTAATACAAACTTAAATCCCACAATAAGTTCTTTCAATCACCAATGCCCATGATACGCCTTCTCCTGCCAATAAGCAACCAACCCAGCACGTTCAACTACGAGTGTGTTCCTGGTGGTTTTTGGCTGGAGCACATCAGTAGCTACTGAGTTAAAGGGTCATCATGGGGACCCAGAAAATCATTGACTCCAGAGACCTCCCTCTCCAACCCACACTCCCCTCAGACACACACACTGTATTATTCTGACTCATAAATTGCAGAATTCCAATAGAGCTGTGCCATACACAGGGCTATCCAGCACTTAAAATGTGATTAGTCCAAATTGAGTTATGGTATGAATGCAAAATACACACCGAATATTAAAGACTTAGTACGAAACAAAACAGAAAGATATTTCATTAATGATTTTCATATTGGTTACATGCTGAAATGGTAAAATTTAGATATATTGAGTTAGGTATTTTAAAAATTAATGTTACCTGTTTCTCATTATTTTTTAATATAACTAATGAATTTTAAATCACACATGTGTTTCACATAACAGTCATTCGTGGATTTATTCATTTATTCAACAAACATGTATTGTATACCTACTAAGCACTGTATGCTGACAAGATGAATAAGACATAGTTCTTGAAAGGCTTTTACACTGTGATGAGTAGACAGGCTGCTGAATGACATTTTCAAACAACAAATATTTATCGAGTGCCTGCTATGAGCCAGGCACCATTTTAAATGCAGCTGTGCCCCAAAGCAAAAAATCACTCTACCATTAGAAAGTATATTCCAATGAAAGAACCAGATAATAAAATAAATAACTACATTATATAGTATATTAGAAGGTGTTAAGTGTTGTGAAAAAAATAAAACCGTGAAGGGTGATAGGGACACTAAAGGGTAATGCAATTTTAAACAAGATGGTGTGGCAGATTTCAAGCTGCACTCCACAGATCCGCCTTCATCGAAGGGAGGAGACACTCTTGGCTTGCAGCTCCCTCAGGGTCTGCTTCGGCTGCAGAGAACCACCATGGTTCAGCCATGCCCTTTACGGGGCATCCCAAATTCAGTAACTAATTAAGAGAGGAATATAAGGCCTGGCCATGTCAGTCTGGTGCAGGATATGCCGATGAGCTCTCTCCCAGGTTGCATCAGGCCTGTATTGCCGCTGACTTCTGCCGAATCCTGTTCTATCTGCCTCTCTTCACAGCTGTGGATTCCTAAGAAATATCCTGCACACCCTTCTCTGTCTCAGCATCTGCTCCAGAGAATGCATCCTGAGGGAAGGCCTCATGGAGAAGGTGCCATCCAAGCCAAGAAGAAAAGTAGGGAGCAAACCATGTAGAAGTATGTAAGAAGTTCTCTCCAGAAAAGGAACAGCAAGTGCTAAGGCCGTGAGGTGAGAGCATGCCTGGGGTTTTCTAGGCCTGGCAGGGCAGCCAGTGTGGCTGGAGCAGAGTGAGTGAAAAGTACAGAGAGACGAGGAAGAAGGGTCACCAGACAGACCATGTCAAGCCCTGAGGCCATGGCAAGGACTTAGGATTTTATTTTAAGTGAGATGGGAAGCCAGTGGAGGATTTTGAAGGCAGAAAACTGCCTTAATCTACCTTCAGTCCTAAAAGGCAAGGGTGTCAGTAGGGAAGCTAATAAAATAAGGCAGTTGACAAGATGATGATGGCTTAGCATACAGTGCAGGTGGTGAGAAGACAGCGGAGTCTGGACATTTCTGGAAGGTGGAGCCAATGAGCTTTGTTGGACGTGGGGTATGAAAGAAAGAGGAGTCAGGATTTGTGGGGTGACCAACTGGAGGAATGGAGCTGCCCTTTTACCAATCTGGGGAAGATGTTTGGGCAAGACAGGCAATTCAGTTTTGGATTCAGAGGGCTTAGGGGAGCCCAAATAAAGTTTGGTCAAGGGGAGAATCTTTGCCAGAGCCTAACATTAGAGATACTTAAGCTAAGGAGTAACATGCCTGGGTCTGCATTTCAGGGAGATGAATGAAGATGAACTATGTCTAGGGAAGAGAGGAAGGTGCAAGATGTGTTTAGAGGCCTGGCAAGGAGATAAGGATCACCATCAGGTAGCCGGTGTGAAAATAAATTGTAAAAGGACTTGGCACCTGGACAAAAGTGGGTGTTTGTGTAAATAGGAATTGAAGACATAGGAGGCCAAATTGGGTAACTATAGGGGGGGGACACTGATGCCATGAACAAGGAGACCACAGAAAGAGGTGACCTTTGGGGGTCTAGATGTTCAGCATGCAACTCAAAATTGGCAATTCAGAGAAGTCTTCCTTTTGTGAACTAATATCAAAAACATTTATATTGACAGTTTGGTAGGAAAGTTTCCACTGAAGAGTGGAAGATAAAGGGGAAAAAAAGACTTACAATTCCACTCTTCTCATTTTGCTGTACTTTTCTCCAGTCTTTTTTGCGGGGGGCGGGGATGCTTTAAAAAGTTTGTACTGTTAGAAATTTAGAATTTTCGTTTTCAATATCCCTTAGTCTTGGGCTCCTGAAAAGAAGGCTTCTGGAGACAAGCTGAGCAAATATTTGCTCCTAAATAGTGACTGGATTGATGGTCTGTAATTCTTATGACTGAATACGTATTGACAAGAAGTGTTTTCTTCTTTTGAGACTTTTAAGTGTTTTCTTTAGACTGAGATGAAACACGTTTTTGCGGTAACGAGAAAAGAAGGAACAGGAAAGCAACTGACAGGGTGAAGTAACCTAATCCTCACATTTCCGGATCCAAATGCCCCTCAGGGCTGGCTCACCCCAAAGTAAACCCCAGGTGGGCGGGAACCAGAGCTTGCACATGCGCAGTAAATCTCAACGGCAGCCGCCTGCCCCCGCGTACCAGCCCCGCCCCGGCCTTGCCCAGCTCGCCCATTCGGGGGGCGGGGGGTGCTGTGTTACCGCGACACTGGTCCGACTTTCTTCCTTCCGCCCTTCATTGCTTTTTCCCTTGCAATGGCATCCGGCCTGGGTAGACTACTTTTGCAGGGGCCTCGCTGCCTCCTGGCACCGGCCGGGGCCCCCACTCTCGTCCCGCCAGTTCGGGGCGTGAAGAAGGGATTCCGTGCCGCCTTCCGCTTCCAGAAGGAGTTAGAGCGGCGGCGCCTGCTCCAGTCCCCGCCGCCGCCCGTGCGCCGGTAGGAGCCGCCTCGGAAGGGGTCCGGGTGGGGGTCGAGGACCCGGTGGCGGCTGGGAGGGTTGCTCGTCGCTAGAGCGCGCCTGGCTTGAGCCTAGAACGTTTGCGGTAGAGACACCGGTGGGAAGTGGACGCGTGGGCTGAGGCACAAGGAATGAATTTCTTGTCTCGGGGTGGAACACGGGTCTGCCCCCGACGCTTCGGAACTCTTCTTTAGAGCCTGTCATTTGAGTTGTGAGAAACGAGGCCTGCTGAGGCCAACCTTTCTGTGGGCTTGGGGTTGTAGTCCGTGTGTGGTAATGGCTGAGAATTCTTGGGTAAGCGCGATAAGAGGGGGAAAAACATTCCACAGCATTTTAGGTACGTGCAACTACAAGTCTACTTGCCAGAATAAAAGGAAAACAGTTGAGATTTAGGGTTTTTTGCCTCAGTTAATCTTGTTTCTTCTTAATCTTGTTCCAACAGTGTCTGGCAGTAGCTTGGCAAAGAAGTCCGGTAGTCTAGCAGAGAAAGACATCTTTATAGCTCCAAATGAGATGAATACCTGTGGTCTTGAATCTTTTTCTCTAGTAATGTGACTTTGACATGTAGTCGTGGCGATGTAAAATAGATGTCTCTCACTCTTTTGATAACATTTGTAGGTATTTCAGTTCCTTATTTTCTTTGTTAGAACCGTTGGAACAGCGACTAGCTTTGAAGTTATTAGTCCTTGGGGAGATTTACTATGAAATTTTGATAGCTACTTTAATATTGCACCCCCCCCCAAAGCTGAACCAATTTATACATCTGTCAGTGTTTATATTCTATACTCTTTCAAAACAGGGGCGACTGGGTGGCTCAGTTGGTTAAGCGTCTGTCTTTGGCTCAAGTCATGAGCCCAGGGTCCTGGGATGGAGCCCTGTGTGGGGCTCCGTGCTTAGTGGGGAGCCTGCTTCTCCCTCTCCCTCTGCCGTTCCCCCTGCTCTCCCTGTCAGATAAGTAAAATCTTTTTTTTTTCTTTAAGATTTTATTTAAGAGAGAGAGAGAGAGAGAGCAAGCACAGCGGGGGGTGGGGGGCAGAGGGAGAGTGAGAAGCAGACTCCCCACTGAGCAGGGAGCGCAACTTGGGGCTTGATCCCAGGACTCTGAGATCATGACCTGAGCTAAAGGCAGATGCTTAACTGACTGAACCACCCAGGCGCCCCTAAGTAAAATCTTAAAAAATCCCAAACAAACAAGTTATTTTCCTAATAGGCAGAAAATAGTATCTCTTAATTCATGTTTCTTTGATTATTGTGAGGTTAGTCACTTTTGGCTTTTATAGTTGGAAACAACTAAGGATTATACAGGTTAATATACATTCTATGACTTAACAACCAAGATCTTTATATTTTCCTATCCATTTTTACTTAAAAGAGTTTTATTTGGATTTTATTGTCTTTTTTTAAAAAGACCTTTTAGCTGTTCTTGGGAATGATTATGAACTTTTAACCTACTTGTAATGATACTAGATTATTTAGATGCTAACTTAAATGGGTGTTTTTAAAACTTAAAGTAAGAGATAAATATAGTGTACTTATTGTTCAGAGCTTGAACCTGTGAAATTATAATTCCTATTTCATACCTAGGTATAAAGCATAATTCCATGGTTATAGCAGAAATAAAGAATCTAAAAGGTAGGTTAATGGCTTAGTCTCTGATGTTGAAGGACTTTAATGGCCAGTTGGCTCAAAGGGAAAATGAGTCCACCAATGTATATAGCAAAGAAGCACAAGTAATCATCTGACTTAAATTTTAACTTTCAGAAAATCAAAGTGTGGTGTTAAAATGAAAGTCAGTCTTTTAAAAATTTCCTTTACATAATCAATAAAATTGCATCACAAAGTTTTCACGTCATTGTAACATCTTGTTGTTCTCTTTACTATTGCTTACTGTCTTCTCTTTTGCATTTTCAGTTCAGAGAAGCCCAACTGGGATTACCATGCTGAAATACAAGCATTTGGACATCGGTTACAGGAAACCTTTTCCTTAGATCTTCTCAAAACTGCATTTGTTAATAGCTGCTATATTAAAAGTGAGGAGGCCAAGCGCCAAAACCTTGGAATAGAGAAAGAAGCTGTTCTTCTGAATCTTAAAGATAATCAGGAACTGTCTGAGCAAGGGACATCTTTTTCAAAAACTTGCCTCACACAGTTTCTTGAGGATGCTTACCCAGACTTGCCCAGAGAAGGCATTAAAAGTCTTGTTGACTTTCTCACCGGTGAGGAAGTGGTGTGTCATGTGGCCAGAAACTTGGCTGTGGAGCAGTTAACACTGAGTGCAGAATTTCCAGTTCTCCCGCCTGTTTTACAGAGGACTTTCTTTGCAGTGATTGGAGCCCTGCTACAGAGCAGTGGTCCTGAGAGGACCGCTCTTTTCATCAGGGTAGGTAATGCTTAATTGCACATACCGGGACCTGCTTGAGGTGGAGAGAAGGAAACATTTTTTTGTAATTCATTTCTTTGTAAGGTGAACTGTGGATTTTTCTCTCTACCAAATTCTGAGAAGGACCTAAAGCCTTTTTTTTTTTTTTTAAGATTTATTTTTTTGAGAGAGCGTGTGTGTGCACACACACGTGGTGCATGCTGGGGGGCAGGTGGAGGGAGAGGGAGAGAGTCCTAAGCAGACTCTGTGCTGAGTGTGGAGCCTTGTGCAGAGCTGGATCTCACAACCCTGTGATTACCCTGAGCTGAAACCAGGAGTCTAAGTTATAAGATTTTTACCTTCAACTATGAATTTTGGTTTGTTTTTTTTTTTTGCAAGTTTTTATTTAAGTTCCATTTAGTTAATATTTAGTGTAATATTAGTTTTAAGAGTAGAATTTAGTGATTTATCACTTCCATATAACACATAGTTCTCATCACAGCAAGTGTACTCCTTAATACCCATCACCCATTTAACCTACCCCTCTGCCTACCGCCCTTCCAGCAGCCCTGTTTGTTTATTGTAGTTAAGAGTCTGTTTCATGGTTTGCCGCTCTCTTTTTTTTTTGCCCAGGTTCAGGTTTCATTTCTTAAATTCCAAATATGAGCGAAATCATTTTGTGTTTGTCTTTTTCTGACTTATTTTGCTTAACATAATACCCTCTAGCTCCATCCACGTCGTTGCAAATGGCAAGATTTCGTTCTTTGTTATGGCTGAGTAATATTCCTGTGTGTGTGTGTGTGTGTATACCACTTTATCCATTCATCAGTTGACGGACATTTGGGCTCTTTCCATAATTTGGCTACTGTTGATAATGCTACTATAAATGTCGGGATGCATGTGTCCCTTGAATCAGTATTTTTGTTTGGTTTGAGTAAATACCTAGTAGTGTAGTTGCTAAGTCATAGGGTAATTCTTATTTTTAACTTTTTGAGGAACTACCATACTGTTATCCAGAGTGTCTGCACCAGTTCACATTCCCACCAACAGCGTAAGAGGGTTGCCCTTTCTCTGCAACCTCGCCAACTTCCATTGTGTCCTGTGTTGTTAATTTTAGCCCTTCTGACTGGTGTGAGGTGGTTTCTTGTAGTTTTGATTTGAATTTCCCTGATGATGTGTGATGTTGAGCATATTTTCATGTGTCCGTTGGCCTTCATGTGTCTGTATGTCTTCTTTGGAAAAATGCCTATTCATGTGTTCTGCCCATTTCTTGACTGGATTATTTGGTTTTTGTGTGTTGAGTTTGATAAGTTCTTTATAGATTCTGGATACTAACCCTTTGTCAGATATGTCATTTGCAAATATCTTCTCCCATGCTAAAGGTTACCTTTCAGTTTTGTTGATTGTTTCCTTTGTTGTGCAGAAGCTTTTTGTCTTGATGAGGTCCCAGTAGTTCATTTTTGCTTTTGTTTCCTTTGCCTCCAGAGATGTGTCTAGTAAGAAGTTGCTATAGCTGATGTCAAAGAGGTTGCTGCCTGTGTTCACTTCTAGAATTTTGATGGTTTCCTGTCTCACATTTAGGTCTTTCATCCATTTTGAATTTATTTTTGTGTATGGTGTAAGAAGGTGTTTCATTCTTTCACATGTTGCTCTCCGGTTTTCCCAACACCATTTGTTGAAGAAACTGTCTTTTTTCCAATGGATATTCTTTCCTGCTTTGTCAAAATTAGTTGACCATATATGGTTGTGGGTCCCTTTCTGAGTTTTCTATTCTGTTCCATGGATCTATGTGTGTTTTTGTGCCAGTACTGTATTGTTTTTTTAATTAATTTCATTATTATTTTTAAATTTTTTATTTATTTTATTTTAATTTTATTTTTGGGATGAGGAGGGGCAGAGGGAAAGAGAGAGAGAGAGAATCTTAAGCAGGCTTCACACCCAGCACAGAGCCTGACACTAGGCTTGATCTTATAACCCTGAGATCATGACCTGAGCTGAAATCAAGAGTCAAATGCTTAACTGACCACACCACCCAGGTGCCCCCGTACCATACTGTCTTGATCACTATAGCTCTGTAATATAACTTGAAGTCCAGACTTGTGATGCCTGCAGATTTGCTTTTCTTTTTCAAAACTGCTTTGGCTATTTGGGGTCTTTTGTGGTTCCATATAATTTTAGGATTGTTCTAACTGTCTAAAATGCTGGTTGTATTTTAATAGGGATTACATTGAATGTGTAGAGTGCTTTGGGTAGTATAGACATTTTAACAGTATTTGATCTTCCAGTCCATGAACATAGAATGTTTTTCCATTTCTTTGTGTCACCTTCAATTTCTTTCGTAAGTGTTCTGTAGTTTTCAGAGTACAGATCTTTTACCTCTTTGGTTAAGTTTATTCCTAGATAGGGACGCCTGGATGGCTCAGTCGGTTAAGTGGCTGCTTCGGCCCAGGTCATGATCCCAGGCTCCTGGGATCAAGTCTCACATTGGGCTCCTTGCTCAGCAGGGAGCCTGCTTCTCCCTCTACCTGCTGCTCCCCCTGCTTGTGTGCACGCTCTCTCTCTCTCTCTCTGACAAATAAATAAAACCTTTAAAAAAAAAAAGTTTATTCCTAGATATCTTATGGTGAAATTGTAAATGGGATCTATTCCTTGATTTCTCTTTCTGCTGCTTCATTATTGGTGTGTAAAAATGCAACAGTTTGGGACGTTGATCTTGTATCCTGAGACTTCGCTGAACTTGTGTATTGGAGTCTTTTGAGTACTCTTACCACAGAGTATCATGTCATCTGCAAAACTGTGATTTTTATAATAAAACTTACATGAAAAACTGTATGTACATGTAAAGGAATAGTACATTTTGTCTTTTTCATTTCCCATTAAGTTTTTAAATTCTGTGTACTTTGAATATGGTCCTTATTTCCTTTATACTACTTTAAATGTATAAATTGTATTTTTATATGCAGGACTTCTTAATTACTCAGATGACTGGAAAAGAACTCTTTGAGATTTGGAAAATAATAAATCCCATGGGGTTACTGGTAGAAGAATTGAAGAAAAGGAATATTTCAGCTCCTGAATCTAGACTTACCAGGCAGTCTGGAAGCACCACGGCTTTGCCTGTGTTTTTTGTTGGCTTATACTGGTTAGTAAAATTTTAATCTTAACTTCATAACATTGATTGGAAGCCTTAACAACTGACTTCTCACATTCCTTAATATAAGCTCTAATTGCATTAACAGATTTAAAAAATCTCATCCCCATGATTATTTATTTACTGCTTCTTTTCTTGCTGGTCAGTCTTAGGGGAAGGTAAGTAATCTGTGGTCTGCTAATAGTAGCTTTTGTTAACCAACTGTACAGTGTAGAATTCCATTCATTTCAATGATAAGAATTTCATGTTAATCTAAATATTTCTGTAAAAAATATAAGTTCTGATTTGTGAGCGTTAGAGATTTATTTACCCATAATCCACACTTGTACAATTTCAACTGAGCCTAGGACCTGAAAAGGAAGGGCTTAGTTAGTTGTCCATCAAAATACATAAATCAGCCCACATTGAGAATGTTTTAGTTTTGTTAGTAAACAGTTGGCTTGCCTCACACTGATTGAATATTTAAGAAACCTAGATTAAAATTGAGGTCAATGTTTTTCTGATCTTTATATGATGTAGGATTTTATAGGTTAAAGGCAACGGAAGATATCATAAAGGAGAAAATGGACAATGTTGTAAAAAGTTTCAACTTTAGTTTTAATTGAAATGCAAAGTAAAATGATGAGGTACTCTCTTGCGTATTAGCTTGATAAGTCTTAAACACATCCTTTATCAGCAATTCATATATTCCTAGTAGAAGAAAAGAGACGTACAGTATTCCTGTCAGTAATTTTGACCAAAACGCCAAGAGTCTTTAAGTTCTTCATGTCCTTTGATTTGGTATTCTCACTTTGGGTTGCATCAGAAATGTGT
>NC_048219.1:185238762-185246846 GCF_002007445.2 Ailuropoda melanoleuca
TGGTGAAATTGTAAATGGGATCTATTCCTTGATTTCTCTTTCTGCTGCTTCATTATTGGTGTGTAAAAATGCAACAGATTTTGGGACGTTGATCTTGTATCCTGAGACTTCGCTGAACTTGTGTATTGGAGTCTTTTGAGTACTCTTACCACAGAGTATCATGTCATCTGCAAAACTGTGATTTTTATAATAAAACTTACATGAAAAACTGTATGTACATGTAAAGGAATAGTACATTTTGTCTTTTTCATTTCCCATTAAGTTTTTAAATTCTGTGTACTTTGAATATGGTCCTTATTTCCTTTATACTACTTTAAATGTATAAATTGTATTTTTATATGCAGGACTTCTTAATTACTCAGATGACTGGAAAAGAACTCTTTGAGATTTGGAAAATAATAAATCCCATGGGGTTACTGGTAGAAGAATTGAAGAAAAGGAATATTTCAGCTCCTGAATCTAGACTTACCAGGCAGTCTGGAAGCACCACGGCTTTGCCTGTGTTTTTTGTTGGCTTATACTGGTTAGTAAAATTTTAATCTTAACTTCATAACATTGATTGGAAGCCTTAACAACTGACTTCTCACATTCCTTAATATAAGCTCTAATTGCATTAACAGATTTAAAAAATCTCATCCCCATGATTATTTATTTACTGCTTCTTTTCTTGCTGGTCAGTCTTAGGGGAAGGTAAGTAATCTGTGGTCTGCTAATAGTAGCTTTTGTTAACCAACTGTACAGTGTAGAATTCCATTCATTTCAATGATAAGAATTTCATGTTAATCTAAATATTTCTGTAAAAAATATAAGTTCTGATTTGTGAGTGTTAGAGATTTATTTACCCATAATCCACACTTGTACAATTTCAACTGAGCCTAGGACCTGAAAAGGAAGGGCTTAGTTAGTTGTCCATCAAAATACATAAATCAGCCCACATTGAGAATGTTTTAGTTTTGTTAGTAAACAGTTGGCTTGCCTCACACTGATTGAATATTTAAGAAACCTAGATTAAAATTGAGGTCAATGTTTTTCTGATCTTTATATGATGTAGGATTTTATAGGTTAAAGGCAACGGAAGATATCATAAAGGAGAAAATGGACAATGTTGTAAAAAGTTTCAACTTTAGTTTTAATTGAAATGCAAAGTAAAATGATGAGGTACTCTCTTGCGTATTAGCTTGATAAGTCTTAAACACATCCTTTATCAGCAATTCATATATTCCTAGTAGAAGAAAAGAGACGTACAGTATTCCTGTCAGTAATTTTGACCAAAACGCCAAGAGTCTTTAAGTTCTTCATGTCCTTTGATTTGGTATTCTCACTTTGGGTTGCATCAGAAATGTGTTGCACTCCGGGTTGCATCAGAAATGTGTAAACAAAGGTGTTCATTTGGTGTTTACCCTTCATACCCCAACAGTTCCTAGGACATGGTAGTCAGTAAACAGTTGTTGAACTAATAGCATTTTTTCTATTAGAAAATTAGAAATAACTTTGGTATTCAGTTATAGGGAAATAACAAATGCACATGATAGAATATTGTACAACTAGGACAGGTGATGTTTTTAAAGGATTTCTAGTGGCACACGGAAATTTTGAAGAATGATCTCTTATTTTTAAACAAAGCAGTTTGCCCTATTACTAATGGTGGTTGTCACTGAGTAGTAGATTTATTTAGTTTTTTCCTAGATTTCATATAATGGTATTTTAAAAAACAGTGATAAACTAAGACCATCATTGGACTAGAAACATGATAAACATTTTGTGCTTGGAATTCATTTGGATGATTTTCTCTCTTCCATACTATTGTAAATATGTATGTGTATAATTACTACTGTCACGTTTAACCTGTATGATTAATCTTTGTTTCATTTCAAATTACTACCATAGCGAAGGTTTCTTAGCAAATTCCTTCCATATTGTTTCTCTTTTTCCTGCATAGTTTTGCTCATTTTTCTTCAGTTTGGTGCTAGTCTTCTTTAGCTTCAAGTCAACTTATTTTGAATCTGAGCTACTAAGTGGAGTTGCTGTTCCTGAGATTTTCTGAGATGCTTCTTTTAGTTAGTAAAGTTTGGGGTCAGGAAACTTCAGAAAGTAGTTAAATGTAATTGAGAAGTAGCACATCCATGCCACACTTGTTCAGTGCACGTCCTTTCCTCCCTGTGGGAACAGTTTCACATTTTCGGAGAAGAGTTCGCTAGTTTTCGTAATAGAAATATCAGTAAAGCAGGAATACCCATTTTTGTTTAATTTGGCTTTATTAGAACACTGATCGCCTTAAGTGTTCACTGTGCTACCTCAGTATCTTTTGGGAATAAATTAGATTGGATTATAATATATAAAGTAATGTTTTAAATCTTAGCAAGTTTTAAAGATCTAAAGCTCTTTTAAAATACTGAACTGATTTCTCATTTGTTTTAAAGTTTAGATGAGAAACCAGAAAGGCACAATTTTTTTCCATCAAATTGTTCTTCATATCACAGATTCAAGATAAGTTAATAATAATGTAGTTTTATTTTCCATGAATATTTTTAATAGTTTCAGGTTTTTTTATAGCAAGATTTTTATATATTCTTTAAATTCTTCCGTCAAAAACAACAGAACACACCCATACTTATTTAGATGTGCTTTGGTTTTTTGATTTGAAAAATATTGGACATAGCGAGTTGTTTATATTTGTATGGAAACGTAAGTATTTCTTTTCTAACTCCTATATATAATGAATTTGCAACAAAACTAGTTAATTTTCAAGAGATACTACATCCAAAGCTCTTGTGTTACTTCTGGTAGATGTTTTGCCAAAACAAGATTTAGAAACCATATCTGATTGTGGACTGTGTCTTATGATCATGGGTAATTTCAGATTACTCTTGGTTTTTTTCTAGTGATAAAAAGTTGATTGCAGAAGGACCTGGGGAAACAGTGCTGGTTGCAGAAGAAGAAGCGGCTCGAGTGGCACTTAGGAAACTCTATGGGTTCACTGAGAACAGACGGCCCTGGGACTATTCCAAGCCCAAAGAGAATTTAAGAAGAGAAAAGACTATCACTGCCAACTAACCTGCCAAAATTGTGGCAACCCGAAATTTGTGAGCCAGAGAATGAGATAAATGTCAAAGATGTTGAAAGCTGGACATTTTTCAAATTGTAAAGCAATAGGTCTTACTTCTCATAATGAGTTCCTAAAATTAAGCAAGTATTTTTCACGTCATTGATTTTTTTTCTTTTTCTTTTTCTGTTTTGTCAGAAGTCTTTTTTGGATACGTTTCCAGTAAGGTTTTTCTGAAGTCCTTGATTTTATTATTTTATTTAACATGTATAGTTAGGTCCACTTTATTCCCGGCTAGCTTTGAGGTATCACCATAATTTGCATATGTGTTTTATGTGAACTTTCATACCAATAAAAAAGTCACTCTTTCTTGGAAGATTTTATTGTAGTTTAATTTGATATACCCAGGTTGGTGAACTTTGTCCCTTTAATAGGATTTTAGCTAAAATAGTGACAAGTCTTAACCTTTAGAAATGTAAAAATGCAGCTTGTTATAGTTAGATGGGTAATACATGACCCCTAGATTCTGTCTAGGTTTAAAATTCTGTATGCTAATTCATCTCATAATTATTTAATTTCTGTAAAACAAATAACAAGATAAACTTTATGCTTTTAAAAGAAAATCAAAAGCTAACTGAAAATACAGATTTATCAATGTTAATGGAAAAATAAGTTATGTATTTATCAATTTAGTATTCCATAATCATAATCATAGTCACTGTACCAAACACTGTTCTAAGTATTTTACTGTAACACATTCAGTTTCTAGAGGACAGATCTTAAGAGTATGTCCTTCTGGTTCTTCAGTCCTTTGTGTTGAATTCAGTAATCCTCCAACTGCAAATTCTTTGTTTCTTTTTAGCTCTTTGGCAATAGTGATAATTTTTAGTTTGAATTTGTCAATAGTCACTCTCAGGCGTTAACAAGAAAAATGGGACTTGGGAGTTGAGAATAGAAATGTTAAAAGTGACAGCACCTGGATGCCTAAGGTGGCTTAATTAAGTGGCTGCCTTCAGCTCAGGTCATGATCCCAAGGTCCTGGGATTGAGCCCTGCCTCGGGCTCCTTGCTCAGTGGGGAGCCTGCTTCTCCCTCTGCCTGCTGCTTGGCCTGCTTGTGCACTTTCTCTCTAGCAAATAAATGAATAAAATTTAAAAAAAATACATAAATAAAAATAAAAATCTTAAAAAAACCCCCAAACACCTGACAGCACTTTTGCCATAAAATCTTTTTTTTAATTGAAATATTTTTATGTTCAAAGAGCTAGCATTAAGGTAGGTATCTTGGATGAACCACTCAGGGGAGTTCACTTAATCCAGCTTCCTGAAGCCTGCATCCTTTTACTGATGGAGACGCTGGCGGCACACACTGGGGCCATATTTCCGAATCAGCACGAGATCCCCAGCTGAGTTTTCCAGGCTCCCGTAGAGGTGCTGGTGACCCATCTTGCTTTCTTGGATGCAAGGAGGCAAAAGGCTTGCCATAAAATCTTTTTATAAAGGACGATAAAGGGGACCTTTGGAACCCCTTTCCTGAGACTGGTCAGGGAAGTGGGAGTCTTGTCATATGTAAGGGGGCTTTCAGCTATCACAGGTAAACAGAGGCTGTTTTCAGAGGGGGAAGTTTGAGAACTACCTAATTGTCCATATTGGTAGGTTAAATGATTTCACCTTTCTTTTGAGAATTAACTCTGAACTCATCTAACACTTGAACACAGGGATAGAGGGCCAAACCCAGTAGTAAAAAAACGCCACAATTAGGTGTGTCATCCACAAGCACATGTGATTTGATAAGCATCTCCTGGACACCAAAGAAGAGAGATCATAGTTTCTGAGAAGCAAAAGAGAGTAAATGTTCTCCAACCAGTTACCCAGTATATGCAAAATGTCAGGTTTAGCTAGAGTATTACTCTAATCTTATTTTAGGTGGACATTTTTTCCAAAGGTCTTTGGAGAATTCAGTTGCAAACTTAGTCCTTCATTTCCCCCACAAGTAGTGCTGATAATGCGATCCCAGTTTTCTCCTGTTCAGGGCATTTTGCAGGACCTTATTCTACAAGGTTGGAGGGAAACTATCCTCATCCTTTGGTTTTCAAGCTTCTGAACCTCAAATGCTTCTAGATTTACATGTGGGACAAATCTAACTCCAGTTCATAAAAGCTACTTTGCAAGTAGATCCAAATCCCTTATGAAGAAAGTGATCTCAACACATTTCTAAGTAAAGTCTTCTCTGAATTTAAGTTGTACTTTTAAAAAGAACCCACTCAACTATGATGGGCTGGAATGTAGAAAATAAAACACGTATTTTTGCAGTTCCATATGAAATTGCTTGAAACTTGGAGCCAACCTCTAGATAACTTAAATTTGCCATATAAGTACCAATAAATACTGTGGAAATTTGATGTGTGGGCAAGAGGGTAGTGAGTGTGAGGATGTTGTCAAAGGAACGTGTGTCCAAGAGCACTCTGACCATGTGGAGGACTGCCTTTTTCACTAATGTCTGATTCATGTGAGAAGACAGTCATTATGACCATAAGGAAGTTGGAGAAATACAGTAGCACGAATACTTGAGCTTGGCCTGGCATCACTGAAAGATGTTAAAGTTGTTTACTATGAAATTCTGACGTCCTTTCCCACCATTTCCCACTCGCTAGTTCCCTAAGCCCAAAGTAGAACATTGAGCCAAAAATGCATGATTGAGGTCTAAAGACTCAATTACATAAGCCTTATTCTTAGTCCATACTGTTTTTATAATATGCATATATAAAACAGGAAACCGTATTCTCGAAGTGTTTTACATGGTCATGAGAAAGCGAACCATTACTAGAAACTGTACCTTCCAAGTTAAGAATGGAACAAGTAGGGGCTGTTGCTGCGTGTTCACATTTGTTTAGATTTTGGCCACAAGGTGGTGTGGTAATCCTACTTCATAGTTAAGTCCGCACCGTGCCCATTGTGGGGAACCCTTTTCTCCCTATACAGGAAGGAGAGATGTATAGGGCAAAGGATTACGATAAAAACTGACATTTCAAGGCCTCTTAGAGCTCTAATATCTTATGACCGTGATTGCAGAATCTGGCTCACCTTGTCCCTTAGGATGTTAAGAGATAACATGAGCAATTCACCTATGATGCCAAGGTATGGATGTTTGAGCTCTTTCCTATTTCCTGAAAAGAGGGAAGGTTGTAGGGTTGCCATAGATAAAACTTTTATAGAGACTTTTATTGGCCCCTTCTTGCTATTCTTTTCTCCCCACCCCACCCCCCTTTATTTCACGACAGAAGATGCATTGCAGACTCAAGGCAATCTTACTGTGCACCTTGACCATTTACAAAACCAGATGTGGACATTCTTCCCATGTGGGGGACCAGCTCACAGCTCTCCCCAGCTGAGGGGTGCCCACTGAGGAGGCCCAGCTGGCAGCATGCAAGTAATGTCTGTTATCCCTAAGCCCACTTGGTTTTCTCCTCTCTTCAGTTGACCCCGGTGTCTTCTCTAAACCTAGTTTGTCAAGCCCCTCTACCATTGTCCCTGAGGACCCAGAGCTGAGTCTTATAACTTTGGCTGGCTATCAGAGCACTTGGAAGCCATGCTTCTCTCTGTAGAATACCAAAGAATGATTGTTAGATTAAATCCCACCTTGCAAACTAAGAACAAGCTTTTTTCCCCCCCTTAGGAGAAAATTCATGCAATCAAAAATTAAAATCACAAGCACACATGCTCCTGAAAAAAGACAGCAGTTTTGACGTTGGTAGGGGCTGTGCTGTCCACTAACACTCATTTGTTCTCATTCAGGTATCTGGCTGCCTGTTAGTGCTCCCTCACAACAGAAAACTAATAGTTTTAAGAAAAATTTCTGGGAGAAAAGCAATTAAGAAAATTAAAAACATTAACGTCATCCCCCCTTCAACTGAGGAAGAACTCCATTATTTAATTATTTGCAGAATACCTTTCTACCACATCTGTTATATATTAAAATCGTCAAATGAACTAATGAGTTTGTTCTAATGAGTTTTGCAGAAGAGATGAGTAATGAGGTCACTTCTAATCAGAGCAATTGCCTGACTTGCCGAAGACACTTCCTCCATGTACACTACTGATCAGTGTCTACCCAGCCAGACAAATCAGTCAGAGCCAGAGATATCTATCAGTAGGCAATACAGTTAATAAGACAAATACGGTAAAATAAAATCAGCTGATCATCCTCAGATTAACCAGCCTGGCCGTGCTCTCTCTAGGGCTCCTGACAACCTGCCCCTGGGACTCCGCCGTGGGTGCTTGCATTGTTCCCTTGTCGACGAAGGACAAGTGCAAAGGCCTGCTACCCTTGTCTTTACCTTAGGTGGCTGGGCTTATAAACTTCAGATGAAGGAAGTATAGTGCTGAGAAATCTAAAAACTCACTTCCATTTCGGTTCCTCATATTCAGTAACTTAATCCGCAAACACTAATAATGTACCTGTTATCCTATAAAACAGCAGTTCCTCATTTAGCAAATTTCTCCTTTAAATCCCATCTGTATCTTTCTTTTCTTCAAGATTTGGGAGAGGGTCAAAGGGGCAGCTGGGGAATCTCAGAAGAAATGGGCTTTAGAGCCACCACGGCTTCCACTCTTGGGTGGCCTGACGTGGAATCTTGGTGGGACACGGGGTCTCTCAACGGTCATGGGAGGCCAAGGACAGAGAAGTCCTCCACCAGTCAGTGAACCGGGTCTGCACCTCTCCCCAGGCAGCCCCCAATGACCAGTCCTAGGAAGTGGTGTTTGCTACTCTGCGGGCTCAGGGCAAATCCCCGCTCCTCCCACTTCAATTTCTTAGACCCCTTAATGTGGAGCTCATAGGTCATTCCGTTTTCACGTTCAGAAAAACAAAGAGTTACTGGGACAAAAGTCACTCCCTTGTGTCTTTTGATTGGCATTTTTTTCAAGTTACTTGTCATCTCCTTTTTTTTTTTTTTAAAGATTTTATTTATTTATTCGACAGAGATAGAGACAGCCAGCGAGAGAGGGAACACAAGCAGGGGGAGTGGGAGAGGAAGAAGCAGG
>NC_048219.1:185248292-185312074 GCF_002007445.2 Ailuropoda melanoleuca
GTGAGAGAGGGAACACAGCAGGGCAGTGGGAGAGGAAGAAGCAGGCCCCCAGCGGAGGAACCCAATGTGGGACTTGATCCCGGAATGCCGGGATCACGCCCTGAGCCGAAGGCAGACGCTCAACGACTGCGCCACCCAGGCGCCCCCAGGTCTGCGATTTTTTGTGGCAATCTCCATATCTTAAGTTTATTTCAGTTTCCCTCAAGTAAAGGAGTTTTTCTAAATTTTATCTTTTTGAAGACAAGGCCTATAGACTAATTGACTGAAGTGTATTCAAAGATAAAAGTTGACTTATATAAAAGTAATAATTTGAGAAGAAATTTCCCCCAGTCCAGAGATTCTCAACAAGTTCTAGAAGCCGCCAGGGTCAGGGCAGAATCTGGGTGCTGACAGGTAAGAAAGGGCTAAAGATAAGCTGGGAAGTTCAAGTGAAACAGAGAGAAGAAATGTAGTCCAGGAATCTTGATATTACGATTCTTCCAAGTTCTATAGGTCATAAATTTGAAACTTTACTATCTAATATACTGAAGAGGCATTCAGAAATGGGACCAGATACTTCGAAATTTAATGTGCTCAGTAAAATGTGACCAATTTCTATTTTGGGGGAGCAAAATATCTGTAACACATAACAGGGCCACTCTACTAGGTCATATTAGAAAAGCAAACTCTTGGGGCACCTGGGTGGCTCAGTCAGTTGGGCATCTGATTCTTGGATCTCACAGCTCAGGTCTTGATCTCGGGGTTGTGGGTTTATAGCACTGTGCTGGGCTCTACGCTGGGTGTGGAGCTTACTTGGGGGAAAAAAAAAAGCAAAGCAAACTGTCCTGGTCTTTTCTGGAATGAGCACTGCTGGAGCCAAGAGCTCAGGGATCTAGTCTTGGCCCTGTAGCCACTTTTCGGCTTCTCTCTTGGATTAATTCCTACTTGGTCCTACTTGCATATCTTGTAAATACATTTACACGTTAGGTATTTGGCCTAGCTAGAATTCATGCTCTCCCTTCCATGATTAACTTATTTAGGGAAAGGACATATTTATAAACTCTGTACCCTCTAATACTTGGTACCCAGTAGGTACCCAAATGAATAAATGGAGTGTATAATTCTTGGATCAGGTGCTAACACTATTTCTATCTTAAACTACTCAAAATAATACAACAGAATGGGACCAAAACATCAGAAAAGGAGCAAAACTGGCTCTGAAAGGCATTAGTAACTATGCTAGCATGTTTGCTGGAGTACAAGTAGTCTGTGTTAGCCCTTCAAAATACATTTTTGGCATTTACTCTTAATTAGGGAAAGCAATTACCCCCTCTTCCTTTCTCTCTTGGCTAACCAAAGCATCCGTACTTAGATAGTTGCAAACAGCAAAGCTCAGCCCACTTGACAAATAAGAATCACAAATGGCAAATTGTTGGAGTGTTGGATGTAAAGTTTTAATGTATAAAGAGTGATGAGTAGAGCTCATGGGTTTTAAAAAAAATGTTTTTAAGTTTTGATATGTATTTTCAACCATTCTGATTTAGATGACTCAGACCTTTAGGAAATTAGTAAAGCAACAATGACAACAAACCAGGCAAAGAAAAAATTGTGAGCAGTTCTCCAAAAACAATCTTGTCCTAGCAGGAAACAAACACTCTGGCTGATCACTGAAAATGAAACAGGCACTGTTCACGCCAAGTTCAAACTATCTCAGGACCCAGCACCTTCCATGTGCACTTGCTGTAAAACCCTACTCTTTGCTGGGAACACTCTGAATCCTGCCACGAGCGAGCCCCTGCTGAGACGAGGGCTGGGATTGCCCTGGGGTGCCCTCCTCTACTCCTTGGCAGTGACTTATAAGCAGAGAGGTGGTGAAGCAAGGGACAGTGTTTGATTGCCAGTGTTACAGGAAAAGAGGAGACGGCCAGGGGCCGTGGCTTTTCTGCTGCAGGCCCAAGGGCAAAGGTTTCGTAGAAGAAGTTAAAGTATTTTTAAAAGGCTCTGTTTCTTTTGTTGTATTTTCAATCAGAGAGAAATGGCATATTTTTTTTTTACTACTCATAACACTTTATTTTTTACTTTGTACAAAATACAAAAATGCAAATCCAAAGAGTACAGACCAGTAGTGACAGGCACACTGCACAACAGCAAACCTTGTCTAGCAAGACATTCATTTTTTAGACTTTATTTTAGTGAATACATGCATTATAGAAAACAACGACAACAACAAAAACACCCAAAGAGGCTAGAGATTTCACTATTTCTACCCCCGAAATAATGCTTACTATCAAGACTTTGGATGGGACCAAAACAAAAGAATTAAAAAGGCCAATAATATTTTTTTCATAAAAAAGTAAAAGCTACCATAAAATGTGTTGTTGCATTTTTTTAACATTTTTAAAAATTTTTCCCCGTCACACTGATTCAATTTCTTCTGAAATGCCACACGTGTAAACAAAACAAAACAAAACCCCTGAACTGGACAGTAAATAAGAGGGTTAGCTCAGTAGTTTAAAGGATTTTTTAGACATTTTGAAGCCTTTCTATTCATTTGTCAGTACAGTGTTCCAGCCATCCTGCCCCTTTTTCCCTTTAATATATATCCCAGAACAGAAATGCTTGCATTATTGAGTCTCTGTTCCTAAGAACTAGTTTTGAAAAAGAAGGTAATGTACAAAAATATTTAACAGAACTATGAAAGATGTAGGAAAGGAGTCTTGTTTTCGTCGCAAAGGAGCCTTTGCTCTGCATGGTTTCTCTTGTACACTCTTCAGGGTTTGTATATCTGCCCCATGAATAAGACAGCACCTACATAATCAGAAGGAAACAAGGCATAACTCTAAAAACCGGTTCTTAAAATAAGACAGAAGGCGTATTTAAGAGATAGTCCCTAGGCTGTGATTAACCTGTGATCAAGCAGAGCTGTCCCTTAGAACTTTCTGCAGTGATGGAAACGGTCTATCTTTTCATTGTCCAATATGGTAGCCACTAGTCGCATGTGGCCATTGAGCCCTTGAAACATGGCTAGTCTACGAAACTGGATTTTAAATTATATTTCATTTTAATTATTAAAACTTAAAGTTAGCCACGTGTGGCTTGAGACTCCCATATTGGACTTTGGTGCAGGAGCACACGAATTATGACATTAAAGATGCGATGAGACAAAAGGATAAGGAACTAGCTTGTGTTATTGATTAAAAAAAAGAGTAGATGCTGAAATATGAGTTTCTACTCTGGACCAATGTGAGGCCAACCTCTCCATAAAGACAATCTTTTTTTTTTTTTTTAACTGAATCCAGCAATACATTTTATTATTTTTTTATGTTGCTGTTTTTTTAAATTATTATTATTATTATGTTATGTTAGTCACCCTACAGTACATCATTAGCTTTTGATGTAAAGTTCCATGATACACTGTCTGTGTATAACACCCAGTGCTCCATGCAATACGCGCCCTCCTTAATACCCATCACCCGGCTAACCCATCCCCCCACCCCCCTTCCCCTCTGAAACCCTCAGTTTGTTTCCTGGAGTCTAAGGACAATCTTACTTATTCTTCATAACTGTACTAAGAGGTAAGAACTAGTGTTCTTCACATTTTAAAGATGAAGTTAAAGGGCAGAGCAACTTTGAACCCATGACTTAGGGAGCCAAGATCTATCGAATTAACAATTCTCAGGCCGTTAACAATAGAGGGGGCTTACACAGCTTGAGGACGTGCAGTTTCTTATAAAATTTAACTACTGCATTTACAAAAATGTGGACAAAAAATCAATAGCTGTCAAAATTCCCCAAAACCAACAAGCCTAAAATCAGTGTTCAGAAGATTCCATCACACTCTAAACACAGCCAGCCCTGGTTGTCTTACCTCTTCGAGGTGGGCGGTGTTATTATTCAAAGTGTTTGCAATTGTTGACACAAGGGAGACGAATTAAGAGAAGCAAGGCTGGATTTAACCATGATTCCATATACCTCTCTGAATTCTAATGGCTAGCGGACAACAGAAAGGAAGAGCGGCTTACCTGTAGGATTATGTCGGATGAAAAATAGAAAAGGTCTGTCTACTATAAACCACGGAGGTGACGACCTTGCAATTAGGATCGCAGCTACAGGAAGAAAAAGAAAATGTGTTGTACTCGCAGTGTGAGGCCAGCAGGGATCTTCGATGCTGGAGTTGGAGGACACAGTGCCCATCCCATAGGCTGGCCAGGTGAGACGAGACCCACTGGTCACCACTTACTGAACCCCTACCATTGGCCAGGCCCTTTGCATTCAGTGTCTCCTTCAGTCTACACGGGTACCAGCTTCTCTAATAACTATACTCTCCATAGGGTTTTATGAGGATTAAAAGACATAAAACATATTATAAGCTCTGAGAACAGTGTCTGTCACTTAAACACCTAATGCGTATTCACTGTTATTATTAGCTGTTTTTTATTCACACCATCTGCTTGCTGATGAAGGCCCCCTGGTCCTTTTAGCCTTGCCAAATCCCTCCTGGAATATCAAGGCCCACCTTAGTTTTCAATCATTTTGNAGGTACCAGCTTCTCTAATAAATATACTCACTCCATAGGGTTTTATGAGGATTAAAAGACATAAAACATATTATAAGCTCTGAGAACAGTGTCTGTCACTTAAACACCTAATGCGTATTCACTGTTATTATTAGCTGTTTTTTATTCACACCATCTGCTTGCTGATGAAGGCCCCCTGGTCCTTTTAGCCTTGCCAAATCCCTCCTGGAATATCAAGGCCCACCTTAGTTTTCAATCATTTTGTCTGTGCCTTTTACTCTGGTAGGTCCCCTCTGCGTGGTAACGGAGACCTCTCATCTGGGACCCACTACCCCATGGGGCTGTTCAACCTAGCTGGTGTAGACGCTGGACTCAGAAAGCAAACTTCCTTAGCCCACAGTCCTAGACACGCTCGCTCTGCCAGGGCTTACCCATGGCGGCTTCGATTTCAGAAGCTTGAGACAGGGCCCTGCGGGAAGGTAGGTGCTGGGGATAAAACTGCACCAGTCTTTCCTTGATGGCCTAGGGCTCTTCCTCAAACCCCAGGAAGCACTAATGACTGGGCTTGATGTCACAAAGGAACCATCTGCAGCTACGTTGGGGTAAAGCACTCAACCCAGGGTTATTGAAAAGCAGTCAAGTGTTAGCAGGTCTTCTGGACTGCACTGTACCCCCTCAAAATCCCTATGCTGAAGCCCTGATCCCCAAGGTATTTAAGTCTGAATGNTGCACCAGTCTTTCCTTGATGGCCTAGGGCTCTTCCTCAAACCCCAGGAAGCACTAATGACTGGCTTGATGTCACGAAGGAACCATCTGCAGCTACGATGGGGTAAAGCACTCAACCCAGGGTTATTGAAAAGCAGTCAAGTGTTAGCAGGTCTTCTGGACTGCACTGTACCCCCTCAAAATCCCTATGCTGAAGCCCTGATCCCCAAGGTATTTAAGTCTGAATGAGGTCGCGAAGGCAGGGCCCTGATCCAATAGGACTGGTGTCCTTAAGAGAAGGAGACACGAGGGATGTGGGTGCACACGGCAAAGGCACAGGGAGAAAGCAGCCCTTGAACTTGGCTGTCCAGCCTCCAGAGCTGTTGGACATGAACTTCTGCTGGCTAAGCACCCCCGTCTGTGGCCCACTGCTGGAGCATCCCTGGTGACTGAGCCAGCAGGGCCGGCTTCCTGGGCATGTGGCCTGGCAGTCCCACTCACGGGAACCCCACNGGGTCGCGAAGGCAGAGCCCTGATCCAATAGGACTGGTGTCCTTAAGAGAAGGAGACACGAGGGATGTGGGTGCACACGGCAAAGGCCACGTGAAGGCACAGGGAGAAAGCAGCCCTTGAACTTGGCTGTCCAGCCTCCAGAGCTGTTGGACATGAACTTCTGCTGCCTAAGCACCCCCGTCTGTNTTTTTTGTTTTTTGTTTTTGTTTTTTTTTTTTTTTAAAGATTTTTTATTTATTTATAAGACAGAGATAGAGACAGCCAGCGAGAGAGGGAACACAAGCAGNCCTAAGCACCCCCGTCTGTGGCCCACTGCTGGAGCAGCCCTGGTGACTGAGCCAGCAGGGCCGGCTTCCTGGGCATGTGGCCTGGCAGTCCCACTCACGGGAACCCCACACTCGGTTCAGTGCTCTGCTGCTGCTGACTTCAGATTCTTTTTTTTGTTTTTTGTTTTTGTTTTTTTTTTTTTTAAAGATTTTTTATTTATTTATAAGACAGAGATAGAGACAGCCAGCGAGAGAGGGAACACAAGCAGGGGGAGTGGGAGAGGAAGAAGCAGGCTCATAGCAGAGAAGCCTGACGTGGGGCTCGATCCCGTAACACCGGGATCACGCCCTGAGCCGAAGGCAGACGCTCAACCGCTCTGCCACCCAGGCACCCCGATGACTTCAGATTCTTAATAAGTGTTCAACAAGGGCTGCATCTCTACATTTAGCACAGGGGCCCTGCAAATTATGGAGCCAGTCCCGACAGTTACACTAATTGGCAAAATTGGTCAATAACCGGCAAAATTCAGCTCTCACTTATAATTACCTAGAAGAGACAAAGGCATCTGAAAAATTCTAAGTACTCATACTCTAGGTCTTTGTTTTTTTGATGCTATTTTAAAGGATTACAAATTCAATGTTTATTCTAGAAAGGCAATAAAGTGTCGGTTTGGAGCATAAATGGTACCCTTTAATGACCAGAAATATGTGACCCAGTTACAAGCAGAGCTGGGATATTCCCTTTATGAGTTCAGGGCTTGGCCACATCTACCCACCCAATCTCAGATGGCTAATTAGGGGGTATGAAAACCAACCTAAGATTGTTCTCTTTTCTCCTTCGTTATGCAAACCACGAGGAGAAAGCAGACGCGGATGTTCTAGTTATCGAAGAAGGCGGCACAGCGGTCCTGCCCTAATTCAACAGTTGCTTGCTCCTTCTTCGTCCGCTAGACCTGACTGCCTAGTTCCAATCCTATACTTGCTATTCTTTTAGGTTTCAATATGAAGATTGGGCTTTTCTGCCGATAAGAATTCAGAATATGCTTTGACCTTCCTAGGGCAGGAATCAGCAAACCCCTGCCCTCGGGCCGAGTCTGAGGGGTCAGGTCCTGCTTTTATAAATAAAGGTTTATTGGAACACAGCCACGCCCCTTGGCTCCTATCAGCTACTGGGAGTTGAGAAGCTGGGGGTGGAGACTGGACGGCCCACAAAGCAGAAAATACAGACTACTGAGCTCTAGCTTGCCGACTCTTGTCCTGGAGGAATGTCTCGCCCTGAGGGGCTTTCTTTAATGACACAGACTCTGAGCCGTGAGCAGGCAGGTCCTCATTAAATTCACTCCTGTCACCTAGGGGGCAACCTACAGTGCCTGGGGAGGGGGGGGACCAGGTTCACTACATATTTGCTAAGTGGCCGGGAGAGTGACAGTCCGGCTCTCCTGACCCAGTTCTTACTTGTTGCTGCTGAAGCTTTGGTTCCATCTTCGCTGACTTCAATTTTTGCTTTCTGCAAGATGTGAGAAACGTGCAGGTTTTCTGACCCTGTTTCCAGAAAATAAAACAAACACAGCATTTATGTGATACGTAGGCCATCTGTTCAGCTGGGGAAGTAACTTCAAACCCATGGCAAATTCCAGTTCTTAAAAGGTAGCAGGAGAAGTAACCTCTTACAGTCTGGTGATTGAAGGCAGGTGACGGTCACCTGCCATGAATTTCAGTGTCTGCTAAGCGAACTGCGATATCACTTCTAAGGAGGGATTCCCCGACCCTGAATGTGTTAGTACGTCTATCAATTCAACCCTGGTCACTCAGCATTGCATAAAAGAATAAAAAAGGCAGAGCTTTAAAAAGGATGTCCAGTTGTCCAGAAGAAGCAAGGCAATAATATTATTTGTAAATGACAAAATGTCAGATCAGGAAAGGATTTCAGATGGCATTTACAGATGGGGAAACTGAGGCCCAGAGGGTAAAGAAATCTGCCTCAGATCAGATGGCTGGTGAGTGGCAAAGTGCTGGCTTTTCACAACAAAATCCACTTGTCTCGCGGCCATACTCGTGAGAAGAGTGTTGAGCATAAGAAGGGTTTAGAATCAGACTCAGAATGGCAATTGTGCCTCTGGAACCTTCCAGTGAATTCACTTTCCTTCTCAGCAAAGCCTTATCACTCCAGCAATACCCACTGGCCACAGCTTTCGAGGACAATGCAAACACAAATTAATGCTAGCCTTGATGGGACATAGGTCTGGAAGCAAAGGGAAAAAGTGCTTTCTGCGTCACCTGGTTTTCAACCATCTGCACAGATGCTGGGCGCTAATATGACCAACAGAGAATGAGAGGGATGTCTGCAGGGCACCAAGTCACTGGCAGGTTAAACATAAGATCTCGGGATAATTGCAGGCACCTGGTCCTCCCTTCGAGCACCTGTGACCTGCCCCCACACACCGTTGCCATGGCGTAGAAGGTGGGCCACAGAAGAGAACCCTGGAGGGGAACATGTAGGCTGAAACAATGCTAACGTCACTGGGCTGAGGAATCCTGCTAAAATGATTCTGAATCAGTAGGTCTGGGTGAGACCCAAGATTGTGCCCTTCAAACGAGCTCCCAGGTGATGCTCAGGCTGCTGGACAGGAATGAGTTTGGTTAGCCGAGGATGAAAGAGCATTAGAATATCGCTACAGCTGCAAGTTCACCAGGGATGTCGTGTGTAGCCCTAGGATGGGCACACAGGTGCTCACCTGCAGGCCATCGAGGTCAGCAATGAACTTCAAGGGGAAAAACACAAAAGGAATACAAATAATGTCTAAGTCATGATTTTCTTTGGAAGGAGGTCGCTGTGCTCCAAATTAAAAGGACCAAGAACTGAGTTACAGTCAATAGGAATATAACTCTAGGAAAAGGTGCATATATGGGCACATGAAGCGATATAATACCAGCTGCACCCTAGATGCTTTGGCGAAGAAAGGTTCCAATCAGCCCCCTCTGAATTTATACTATTTCCGATTAATGGTCATTAAATGCCAAAATACGTATCTGGTTATAGTGCATGCCTGCTATTGCTTGATGGAAGCAGGTGTCTGAGAGTTTAAAAAATGTTGATTTTTCAAACATGGGAATAGTCTGTGTTTGAAAAAGAAAGACTAATATCTAATTAAGAGCTAAACTTGTAAGTGATAAAGACGATACACGAAGGTCTTCTCTAACTGTAGAGTCACTTGGGCCTCACGGGAAATGTACACGGGAAATGTAGGGATGAATGATTTCTGCTGATTTAGATGACTGAGGATGAACGGCATTTGGCGATAAATCAGATTAAATCTTGGAGAGTTTCAGGGCAATATGCTCCTAATTTTGATCTTTTCTTTCTTTTTTTAACTTTAATGATTGATTTATTTAGTTGAGAGAGAGAAAGAGAGAGCAGGGGGAAAAGCAGAGGGGGAGAGAGAGAATCTTAAGCAGACTCCCTGCTAAGTGCAGAGCCTGATGTGGGGCTCGATCCCACGACCCTGAGATCACGACCTGAGTCGAAATCAAGAGCTGGATGCTTGACGGACTGAGCCACGCAGGTGCCCCTGATCTTTTCTTTCTGAACAAATCAGAGACCCAGTTTGTAACACAGTCTTCAAGTTTAAGACTAAGTTTTAAATTGAACATACTTGTTATTTTTGCAAAATTTGCTTTTGATGGATCAAACATCTCAGTGATGCCAAGAGCTTTCAGCGGCTCCTTCAGGTCTGTTTGTGCAACGGCTGTGAACCTAGCAGGAAAGGAGAAAATAAGGGAAATTCATTATACCATAAACGATGTAAACTGATATAATCAGCGCTGGTGGGGAAGCGTTGATCAATGGATTCCTTTTTAAGGATGCTCTGAACACCAATCTAAATTGTATCTGAAATTGTAGTTCCAAGATTTAAGCAGAGAACATCTCATCTCTGGCAAAATGAGCAGCACAGCATAGCCGCAAACAAGGGTGGCTCACCCTCACATGCTATAGGCTCCCCCATTCCAGTTCTTAGGGAGAGCTGCAGAAGCCCTTTCCCTCACGCCGATGGGGGAATATCTGCAACAGTGACTGCAATAGCTACAGGTTTTCCCCATTTCCAACCAAACAGCTATCAGCCTGGCTGCCGGAAGAACCATCCTTATTGGTCCTGGGGTTGGTCAAAAGAGAGGAGACACATTTCCTGCTCCTTCTTGTTGGGATTTTGAAAGGATTTTACTATGAAAATAGGAATCAACATCAGGAATTGTTGACAGTGCCTTCTATTTGGGTGTCACAAGAGCTTCCTGGATACTTGTGGCCCATCTGGCCTTAGAGCCACACTTACTATGTAAATGTCAGCTCTTAAACCTATCATTAGAGGATGTTTTACCAGGCTTTCTCCCGTTTGCTGGAAGAGTGATGGGTAGGCGAGCAGATTTTCATGATGGATGGGCTCTAATGATTATTTACCATTACAATCGTGCTTTACCTAGAATGGTGACCTATCATCTCATTCATTTATATCAAGCACCACCTACAGGAAGGCTCACTTCACAATACAAAAAAATCTTGGGAGGATTACTAATACTCCTTACAAATGGACTCCTCGGATTATATTTAACTCAGTGACTGGCGAATTAAAAGCTGTTAGAACTGGAAGGTATCTTTCCCTCCCTGAGTCGTGGCTGGTTAAAAGCTCTGGGCACTGGCGGCACGATCACAGACGGGGGACGTTCACTACCTCTTTCACAGGTCTGGGTATACAGCATTCTCTGACCTGTTAGAAATTATGGATTCAGGCAGAATTGGGGATTACTTTCCCCTTGGTTTCAAGTCATAACAGTTCAAATTTCACCAATATTGTACTTTTAGGGTGTAATAAGGAACCGCCATAATAGGATACTAACGTAAGAATTCCGCCTGGACGGTTTCACAGTATTTCCTTACCACCTAGCTTTTGGACCTTGGTCTTCAAGAACCTCCAGCTAAAACTTAAGAAGACTAAAATGAAACTCCTTATCAAAACACCGGAAACACTACTAACCTTTACTGTACGGCTGGCTCTACATGTGTTTTTCAGTCTTTTGAACAAAATTACATACATTAAAAGCCCTGAAAATGTTATTAGGGAGCCTGAGGTCTTGTGGTGACTCAGAGGCCAGGCTGCCTCCTTTCCTTCCCTCCCCAGTATCGTGATCCTGCCACATGAGAGGCACAGGAATCGGGGGGGGGGAGCTTCTACAAAAGCAGAGCCTTGTATTCCCATCACGCAATTTCTGGAGTACAGAATCTGTCTACTGGGCATCTCGCAGTTTGTGTGTTCTCCAGATGGCCTAAATCAGGCTTTAGGATCTAGGCGGTACCATTTCTAAGCCTCATGCTGGGATCTAACACAACTGCTACCAGGGACTGAGCACTCCCATTATTTGCTCTTCAGGGAGAGGGACCACTTACTTGGGCAAGATGACCTGCACCCTCTTGGGCACCATGGTGCTCATCCAGCTGTCTATGGTCTTGGTGCTGATGTGAGGGATGATGGCCGACAACGGGGTGGAGCTCTCAGTTGGCAAGGCGATCAGCATGCTGATGCTTTCCCCGTGGTAGGGCAGTTCAATGAAGTTGTACCATAAATCGTTGGGGGTGCTCGTGGACCCTAAAGAAATCAGAGGCAGGTTCAGTGTAACCCTGATGACTTCTAGAAGTGGCACGAGTGTTTGAGGATCACATGGGTAGCTTCAGAGGGAAGAGGGTGATTCAGTTTGAAAACTTCTCTTTTCCAAATATAGTTTCCTTAGAAGGACAAGATACAGACAGTTATTTCTTCTTTCCCTGGCAAAGAATTCTCTTTTTTCCATTTAGACATGTCCTAACAAAACGCCTTTGGGCGTCACTAGAATAACGTTAATTCTGTTGAGTAGAATTGAACTAGATCATGAGGCACTTAGAATACAGAGCTTTGCAAGAAGCTGACCCTTATCATGTGAATAAAGGAATGAATTGGAGCTGCCTGAGAGTGGGTTTTTGGCTGAGCCTATGTAAGCATGTGAAGAGAAAGGAGAAAGGATGAACAGCTCCATTGTGCAGGGCCCACGCCAACCGGTTCAACACATTTAGAATGTACAGTGCCCCACGGGGTAGCACAGCAGTCCTATTTCTCAGCCGGGGAGGCTACAGTTAGAGAGATTAAGTAACTTGCCAAGGGACACGTGGGTTACAAAGTGGAACGCTAGGACTGAGACTCAGTATGCCTAACGCCATTGATGACCTCCCGACTCCACTACCCCGCCTCCCTCCTCACTCTTCACCCACTCCAGGAACTGTCCTTATGGCTTTTAGACACCTTCTGGTATTGGCACTTACTAATAAAAACCTGAAAACAATTTAGACCAGCACTTCTCAAAATGGCGGTTGTCTGGAGAACACACGCCCTGCTTGCGGCCCAGTAGACAGATTCCACACCCCAGTAAGTTTAGGAAGCACTGGACTTATTCTTCTTGCAGATTCGTAGTATACACCAGTCTGTAAAGGCTCTGAGATGTTCTGAGGGAAAGCTGCTGAGCTGTCCCCAGGTTTCCTGAACTCACTTGATCCTAGAACCCTCTTGTCTCATGTCAAACATTCAAAACATTCAGCAGCTGAGCAGGACAGCTGTGTGTTGACTGCTTGGAGCTGTCACTCCAGGCGGGCTCCCGAAGGTGCCAGCTGGAAGCCCAGCTAGGGGTACGGGGCCCCCGGAGGCCACTGACTCCCTGGGAAAGAATCTTCCGTGGAGTGTGCCGTAGGATCCCGTGAAACCTTTACATCAGGCCCGTAATGAGAGACACATTAAAATTACCTACGTGAATGGAAAGCCAGCATTTCTAGATTTCCAGCGGATCTCTGAAATGGTTTGTTAAGGACTTAGGCTTTTCTAAGAACGCAGTGACCTTGGTGAGGCACTTAACCTCCGTGGGCCTCTTCCTATGGAGAATGGAGCTATCAGGGACATGAAAAGTACGTCCCTCACAGGGTCGCTGTGCTGATTAAATGAGATAAAAATATGTAAGGCGCTTGGCAGGGCCTGGCCCAGGCCGGTGCCCGCTGGACGCTGGCCCCCTCCGCGGCCTCCCCCTTCTCTAGATGACCCAGAAGAATAACGTGTTTAAGAAAAAGCGAAAAGAGAAAGCGAGTTTCTCTCATGATTTTCACTTGTCTTCTCTCTGGGGACGACCTCTGCCAGTCACCGCGTGCGAGACAGGGAACTTCAATAAGCCACTTCTCCACGGGTGGGGGTCGGGAGGGAGAGAGAAAGGGAGAGAGACCATGAACTTTCTTTGTCTTTGTTACATAACGAACACTTTTAGCTATAAAATAGGATAAAGAATAGCAACGCCATTAGAATACGTGACATGACAGGATGACATTTGAGTTTCTCCTTCAGGAAGAAAACTGTGGGCAATTCGGGGGGGTGCTCAGTATATCCCGTTCCCATCCTGTTGCATTTGCCGGCGGGGCTGTCCAGTACCCCTGCGCGGCCAGGCCCGGCTCCAGCTGCCCGGGGACTGTCACTCAAGGCCGGTTCTGTCTCAGGGCAGCCGAAGAATCAAAGACGGGATTCTTTAACTTTCCTTTTACCTTGTGTAATAAAATGGTCTCAGCCGAAACTGGAAAATCAGTGGGAGAGTCAGAAAAAACAGCACTTCCTAATGAGCCCTTTAATCTTCAAAGAAAATAGGAGGCCCGGACTCTGACAGAGCTGTTCTAGAAACTGTGCGGTTTGGGAAGCAGTTAATAAATGACTGCTCCAGGGCATGAAATAAGGACCTGGAGGCATCCGTTACTCACTTCGAGAAACGTCTACTGCTCTGATAAGAAGAACTGGGGTCACGAATAATGAAAAATTACGAGCTGGGGTGTGTTTTCCATTGGGGGAGACACCTTCTACCTTCACCAGTGAATCCAGCCTCTACTGGATACATCTTTTTTTTTTCTTTTTTAAAGATTTTATTTATTTATTTGAGAGAGAGTGAGAGAGAGACAGTGATCACGAGCGGGGTGGGGGGGGAGAGGAAGAAGCAGACTCCCCACTGAGCAGGGATCCTAATGCGGGACTCGATCCCAGGACCCCAGGATCATGACCTGAGCAGAAGGCAGATACTTAATGGACTGAGCCATCCAGGCGCCCTCCACTGGACCATTAACGGATCAGGAATATGAATAACCATGAAGCATTTCGTACCCAGTCACTCACATCTGCCCGATGATTCGTTTCTCCCTGGCCCTATTTCTGCTTCTGATCACAGGCGCTGATGGCAAATGCTGGCTAGGATGCCTCTGTATACACCGCTTCCGTGCTTATCTTTGCTTGCTGGCTTGAGGAGGTAGGGGGCAAAATAACACCTCTCGTCTCCTAACCTGATTACTAAAGGATTGCTTTCCCAGCATCGTCTCACAGAGGAGAAGGGCTGAGGTCAAACACACGAGATCTGGGTTCAAATCCTGCCTCTTCTGACGCACTAGCTCTGGGTCTTGGGCAAGTGGCTTAACTCCAAGTCTTAGTTTCTTTATCTGCAAAATGGGATAACGGCCTGACTTACAGGGTTGCTATGAAAACTGGACGAGGCTATCCAGGCAGCACGGTGCTCAGCACAGAGGCCTGCACACAGTAAAAACTTTCATCTACTGAAGAAAGAAGCTTTGTAAAATGCATTTCTTCTTGAGTGCTCGGTCACTGCTCAAACGGTTGAAACACAGCCTCCGTCCACCATGAGAAACCATGGCTGCGGCAGTGGGCACAGCCCCAGGGCAGAATGAATCAAGCAAGGAAGGGGGTCTGGAGCCTTGTGTCAGAGCAGAGAGCCTGTCTTTGTCCCAGATACCTTTCTGTTAAAAGGTCCCACCCGGGCTCTCTGGGCTTAACATCCGGAGAGTAGATGGAGTGTTCTTTTATGAGGATTGATGCTGGAGTATAGAAAAATGTGAATGAAGCAGGTTCATTCATGCTGGAAAGGAGGAAGTAGATTAGAAGGGAAGAGAAATCTTTCCTCTTAGATGAATGGGGATCAACAAAACCTTTAATGAGAAGTAACAGGCAAAGAACTAAGTATTAAAAACATGGAGAAGATTTAGAACTTCCTGTAAGTGGTACTTTGGGGATGATCTAGATTTTCTGGAAAGCCCCCTAAAGACTCTGATCCCTTCTTTAAAAATCCTACAAGGGAGGAAGTAACTAGGCTCCCCGAAATGTTACGAACTCTTGTTGGCCTCTAAAATCAGAGAGACTATTTTTAAATATTGACTATCGGGAAAACTTTATAGATGAAAATCCCTCCAATTATCTTCTACTACAAGTAGCCTAATGGATTTGCTGAGCTCTTGGGGGAATTTTCAGCTATATTTCAGAAGAAATTGAAATACAGATTTGAAAACAAAAAAGAGATCCACTGCCTGTAGTGGCCCATATTCCAGCCGAAATGCAAAGGGGGTCTATGGAGAGCTGATGGGGAAGGAGGTGTGGTTGAAGCAACTGGGTGAGTGTAGGTGCCATCCGTTGAGCTACGGAACATGGCGGGAGAACCAGATGGGTGAGGACGATAATATATTTCATCAGTGGAATTAAAACTTAATAGACAACCAAGTAGAGGGGTAATTTGGACAGGTTGGTAGGAGTTGGAAGCTCAGAGGAGAATGGAAGCTGGAAATATACTATATATTCATATATATATTTATATATACACACATATATACATATCTATTTGGAATTCTTAGTGGTCTTTTTCAAAATAAAGTCTTTGATGCCTAAACTCATAACCATAAAATCAAAAATTATAACAACTTTTGACTCAGCAATTCTTACCCAAAGAGAGTACCTTCATAAATTCTGACTCGGTTTCTAAAGATTTATGTATAAGAATGCTCACTGAAGTGTTTATTACAGGAAAAATGTAATAATATGTATAATAATAATATCCATAGGATATTATAATACATTTATGCCACGGAATATTATACAGCTGATAAAAGGATCAAGTAAATCCATATGAATTAACATTAAGTTTTCCATGATATACTATCTAATGTATAAAGCAGATTACAGAATAGATATTACAGTGTAATCCTATGTATGCAAAAGTTTCATAGACATTTTCTATATCCATAGAAACGGTCTCAAACAACATACCTACCACTAAATAGGGGTTTTTATGCTGGGAAATGGGATTATAGGAGAACATTTACTTGCTGCTTCATTGCAATATTGCAATGTTTTATTTGTAAATTTTGCAATAAGCGTGAAATATACTTCTTCTAAAAAAAAGAGATTTCAAAGGCTTTTTTTTTTTTGAATAGAAGAACTTCTATCCTCAAAGTGCTCCTACTTTGTGGGACATAATCAGAAGGGTTTTCCCCTCCTCTTTCATTTTCCACCCTCTCTTCTTAACGTTACTAAGTGAACCTTCTCAGAGATCTTGATGGCTTCTTGGTGGGGGGGGTGGTCAGGAAGACAGATACATGGAATAGCACCGTTTCCACAGTGACTGAGGGGACGTGGTGAGGCCTAGGACACGTGAGACGGGGGCTGCAGGGGTCATGTGAGTGGCCAGGGCGGCCTCTGAGCTCAGCAGCAACAGCCCATCTCTGAGCACTGGCTGGTCGTGCTGGCCAGACTGGCGACAGGCAGCACAGGGGTGACCAGCCAAGCGGTCTGTCATCATGAAAACAAGTATCTGCTGTGCTGTCTTCACAGATGCGACAAGACAAATCTGCCCTGTGTTATTTCAGGAAGCTGCTGTGCTGGCCCAGGAGGGAGGCCAGGGAACGCAGGAGCCCCGTGTGCTCCATGGCATGGCCCAGGAAGAGAGCAGGTTCCAATTCCCGGTGACTCAGTAAACTGTTGATAGGCACAGGGAGGAGGGCAAGAAGGACGGCGGCTGTCCAGTGTTTACTGTGAGGGAACAAGAACAGGGGAGAGAAGGGGGTTTCCTTCTGTTCTGAATTCAGTGCCTACTAGTACGGGTCCGATAGTAAGAGACAGGATCACTGGGTCACTGAAAAGGAGTTTAATGACGGGAGTACTTAGAAAGCACGGGTAGAGAACAGAGAAGCCATTCAGGATAGTACCTTAGGCTACAAACATTACCGAACGTAGGCTGGGAGGGGGGGAGAAAAGCGGGTGACCCAGAGAGAAAGGGCTCTTGGCCACATCTGCTGACAGGAGTGGAGACCTTTCTTGAAGGGGTGCAGCAGCCCTGGTGACTGTAGGGAGGGCCTGGAAGTCAATGCCCCAAACCTTCTCCTCCCGCAGCCCTGTCACCTGCTAGGTCACCCATAGCCAACTCAACGGAAGGCGAGGGAGTCCCGATGCAGCCTCCTGGGGCCTCAGAACAGGGTGGAAGAGGATGGATAGGGGAGGGAGTGACTCAGGGAAGGTGGAGGAAGGTATCCAGCTTACTGTGGTTCTATACGGTTAGAATCTTTGACAATAAGAACACATTTGTGCATTACTTTCTGTAACACACACACATACACTCTTAGACAAATCAGTTCTTAATGGCAAAGCTACCCGGATATGTAACTCCCTCTCTAGGAACATGCTGTGTAATCCAGAAAACATGTTCCGTTCCTGTAAAAACAAACATATTGATGTTTCATAGGCATGTCTACAGGATCCTTGCATTTTAATCTTTCACTGCTGACATTTATTTTTCAGCAACAGAAACATACGATCATTGAAGGCCCTTCACTTTTAGTTGTTTTATTAGAATAGAGAAATGTATAAGGATTGACCTAAAATAAAATGGCTTTGCTTCAGATGCGAGCTGGTGGCCCTGCTGACGTTCCAATGAGGTCTTCCTGGCAACATAAGCGGGGAGTAGGGACTAGTTAACATCTGCTTTCAGCTCAGGTCATGATCCCTGGGACCCTGGGATAGAGTCCTGCATCGGGCTCCCTGCTCAGTGGGGAGCCTGCTTCTCCCTCTCTCTGTGCCTGCTTCTCTGCCTGCTTGTGCTCTCTCTCGATCTCTCTCTCTCAGATAAATAAAATCTTTAAAAAAATAATAAAAAATAAAAGAACATTTGAGTGAATGACAAAATTTTACCAAGAAGCTTGATGAACAATAAGCAAGAAGGAAAGTGACTGTTTATTGCATCGCTCGTCCGAGCCATTCCTTCATTTAGAGAATTACGCAGCTGGCGAAACACTGAGCAGCACTGGATACTCCGAGACTGAACATGCAAAGGTAATATTCAGGGCCCGTGTGTTCAGGTACAGATCGGAGATGCAAAGGCTAACTTATAGAGGAAAAAGATCAACCTGAATTGGAGGACAAGTGCTTCAATGAAACCAGGCTTAAAAAAGAATCACCAGATTTCATTTATCCGTGCTGTGGTAATGATGGCAGGAGTTGGTCATTGTTTTCTGGATCGTCAAATTGACACATGCTTGTTTTAGAAATTTGCAGATTCAAAGGAAGAAAAATAATCATTTGAAATACTACCACCGTTTGCATTTTAGTGAACATCCTCCAAGACATGTCTCTACAGATGGAGGAATATATAGAAAGTATTTTACGTAAATGAGATGAATTAGCATCTGCTGTTCTAGAACTTGTTTTCTGAAATCAACCATATATTTTATCATCTTTCTACTTATGTAAATCCAAATCTATTTATCACATATGTTCTGCTCTACGTACGTATCTGGCTTTTATTTATTTGCCAGGGTGAGATGATCTTAGAGTTTACGTTCCTTGGCGTGGGATCACTACAGGGCTCCTAGCAAATCCCCCATCCCACAGCTCCTTCCCCCCACCATGATCCGGGCGCCCACGTCCCCCAGCCACCGGAGCCACGACTGGGCTTTGTCAATCTTTGTAATTTTTGCAACTCTGGTAAGTGGAAATCAAATTTTTACTTTTATTTTTAATTTGGTAAGGGAAGGTAGCTAATGAGGACTTGATAATGCTTTCATATGCTTAATGCCTGTTTATATTTCATTTTTTGTGAGCTGTCTTCTCTCTTTAAACTTTCAACCTAAAAGCTTATATGTTATATATTAATACATAACCTTTGTAAAGAATACAAAACTTTACCCTGAACTTTAAAACAACCCTGCCCTCCTCTGCCCTGCCCTTTATAAAAAATCCCAGTCAGATTTGCTCTTGGACTAAGTGAAGGGGCTGTAGGACGCGGTCACGCAGACACTTACCGCATCGGAACACGGAGAGCTGGGCTAGCATGGGCACTTGATAGGACTTCCCATCGGCTGCCACAAATGTACGTTTCTTTGTGTTCTCGGGTTGGAACCGTGATTTCCACAAACCCTTAAAATACACGGCATTGACGAGGACCAGTCTGGTGAGCTCACCGTTGATGAGACTGGGGGAGAGCAGGCTGTCGATCATACCTGGAAGGTCGCGGAACAAGCAAGGGAAAAATTCAGGACTGGCGGTCCCTTTGAGGGCAAGAGGCAGTGCTGGAGCACGGAGAGTGAAAAAAATCAAAGGAATTTTTAAAAGACTTTAAAAAGGAACTCTTTACAACACCCTTTTGGTACTTTCTCATTTTTTTTTCTCACTAAAAATGAAAGCTGCAAAATTAAAGTTAAAATCAGAGAATCCGAAAAGACTTCAGAGATTCTCTATTTGGGGGTTATCAGACTTTTCATCAAGAAATTCTTTTATAACTGGGGCACCTGGGGTGGCACTGCTGATTACGTGTCTGCCTTCGGCTCAGGTTATGATCTCAGGGTCCTGGGATCGAGCCCCACATCGGGCTCCCTGCTCAGTGGGGAGTCTGCTATTCCCTTGCCCTCTGCCCCTCCCCCCCACTTATGTGCACGCTAATTTTTTTTAAAAAAGAAATTTTATAATTAATTCCCTATGAACTCCATGTTTTAGAAACTGTTAGTCATTTAAATAAGCTATACTGAATTAATGATGAATTTTCCTATCTTTGCTAATAACTGACCCGTGCGACTGCCAAGGAGGGTTTGCCATCAGCACAAGACACGAAGCTGCGCTTCAGCCACTGCGGGGATTTAACCCCAGTCAAAAATGAAGCTCTTCGGCCCGTGCCAGTTTATCAAGGGTAACTGTTTAATTTCTCTGAAGGTTTTAGAAATGTCAGGCATTCGTTTGGAATCCCTGGTACCACAAGGCCTCCAGCTACTTAAAGAGGGCTGGAATGGAAAATTAGTGTCTACATTTATGAGTTAAGGATCCAGCTAGGTGGTAATATTATAGATAAAAAGAAACGGGGTCTGTCCTAGAAGGCCTCCCGCTTTTGAGGGGAAATTCGCTCCACAAAATGTCAAGGATGGTCCATTTTGCTTGCGTCATGAGTGAAGGAGCAAACGACTGTGATAGTTTCAGAACATTCTTTGAGGCCACGAAGATCCTTGTCAAATCCCATCTGTGCCTGAAGGTTTGGGTTTTCATTAAGGCTCCTTTTGCTCGGTCTTTGAAGATTCAGCTGTGTATGTGTTTACGAGGGATTACTAATACCCAGAGTGATTAAAAATTAGTTTACTAATTAGCTTAAAACTGAAAATTAGTTGACTGTAGCTTTTGGCCCCAGCATTAAAAAAAATGTAGTGCTGTAATATAAATGCAAGTTATAATTCTTTAAACGGTTAGAGTACAGCCAATAGTTTCTGAAGAAGCAAGGATGTCTATTTCAGGTGAGAGAGCCTTAAGTCCCTTCAGATGATGTTCAAGAAGATTCGGATGTCCCATAAACAAACGTTTGTGTAAGTCCTGGTCGAGAGGCACATCCGGAGGTGGCCCAGACTCCAGGTCCTCAGTAAGAGCTTCACGACTACTCCTTACCCACACAAGGGGGCACCAACACCACCATAAGTCAGGAGCTGAAGGAAAATCCTCAAGCTCTAAATGGCCATCATTCTAGCAAGGGCAGCCTCTGTGCTGTGGGAGGGAGTTACAGCTCTGTGCTCCAGCCACAGCGAACTCCTCAGAGTTGGCTCCCAACAGCGAACGTTGTATCTTGCCTTTTCTGGAAACATCACCCAGTCCAACCCCTAGGTGCCTTTCAGACCCAGCTCTGCCCTGTATCTATAGTGAGCCGCCTCAGACCCTCCTCCCAAACTCCCAGGAGTTTCCATAAAGCTCAGCACTCAGCGCCAGCATTATACCTGTGGGATTTGGTTCTGGCCAAATTTAATGTGTCTGTCTCCCCCAGCTGGACCATAAACTGCACAAGAGCAAGGACCCTGTCATTCACTTTTTAAAAACCAAGCCTATCTCTGTGTTCAGCACACAGTCAGTGCTCATTAAGTGTCTATAAAGAAATCTTCCCAGACCCTTTTTTGTTGTGGTAAATAAAGCCTCTGATTGACCTGGTCAGGACTAAGATCCAATAAGGGGGAATGAAGAAATAACAAGAAATGATAAAAAGGTAAGAAATGCATGGTTAAGAAGCAAGGAAGCACTTGGAGGACCTGCCATCAAGAACTATGTGCAGTAAACATGTATCTGGCTAGACACCCAGCCAGCCACCCACCATCCATCCATCCACCCATCCATCCAACCATCCACCCATCCATCCACCCACGCATCCATCCATCCATCCATCCATCCATCCATCCATCCACTCATCTATCCATCCAACCATCCATCCATCCATCCACTCATCTATCCATCCAACCATCCATCCATCCATCCATCCACCATCCATCCATCCATCCATCCATTCATCCACCCACCCATCCATCCACCCACCATCCATCCACCCATCCAGCCAGCCACCCAGCCAGCCACCCACCATCCATCCACCCATCCATCCACCCATCCAGCCAGCCACCCAGCCAGCCACCCACGCATCCATCCATCCATCCATCCATCCATCCATCCACTCATCTATCCATCCAACCATCCATCCATCCAGCCAGCCACCATCCATCCATCCATCCATCCATCCATCCACCCACCCATCACCCCATCATCCATTCTTGGATACCTACCTACCATGTGCCAAGTACTCTTCTAGGTAAGAAAATGAACATACGAAAAATGAAGCCCACCCTCAGAAAGCTATGGAGAAGAGAGAGGGGGAGGTTGGCATAAATGACTCAGGAAAGTGTATGCAATAGTAATAAATACCTTGAAGCCGAAGTACCCAAAGATGGGAGGGCAAATAAGAGGGGGACCTGATCTGGTCAGTGGGGTCAGAGATGGGTTCCCTGAAGTATCACTTGACCTAATAGCTATAAAAACAGCTCACGCTTGTTGAACATTTGTCAAGTGCTAAGCACGTCGCTAAATGCTTTATGCGTATTATTTACATTCCCACAGAAACCTTAACGCTGTTCTAACTATTTTAGTAGACATCACTATCGTATCTCCATTTTACAGATGAGGACTCTGAGGCACAGGGAGGTTAAGTAATTTGCCCCAGGTTACACAGCTGGGAAGTGGCAGAAGTGAGATCCAAACTTAGCGCCTGTACTTTGAACTGTGATGCCATTCCTGCGAAAATGAATAGCTATTAGCAAGGGGGGAGGGGGAAGAAAAGCATCTCCACTAGCTGGGTAGCCGGCTGTGACAGGAGAAAGCCTGGTGAGTTGGAGGGACGGAAGAAGCTCGCATGGCGGGAGCGCAGAGTAGGTGAAGGAGACGCTGAGCCTGGAGACGCAGGCAGGGCAGCCCTGGCTGGGCCATCACCCCATTCCCCCGGAAAGAACCTTCGTGTCTGGCTCTGACCCTCTGCAGGGGGCACGAATGGTCATCTCCACGGGCCAGACTGGGGAGTCCTCCAAATGTGGACTATTCGATCTCCAGGGTCCTTGTGGGCTTTGCCTGGTAGGTAAGTGCCTCTCAGTGGGGCAGATCACCCCAAGGGGGCAACATGGGAACTTGCGGGAGAGTTTTCAGTTGAGTGGCAGGTGGCCAGAGATGCTACTTGTCCTGCGATGTTCCAAACGGTCCCACACGGTAAATAAGTGTCCTGCTTGCTGTGTAGCTTCCAAATGCCCCGCTGGATATTCACACTAGCGACAAACTGGTTTATCATCCTCTGAGCCCAGAACCTCACTCTTTTTTCCACGGAACCACAAAGTTATCTGTTTGGGGCATGTTCCTAATGTACACTGAATTTTCTACATATGTGACTGCCCATGCACAGACTGGCAGAGACTTTTCTTATTTTGTTGTGAGATTTACCAAGAATGTTGCACCACGGTCCCACACGGTAAATAAGTGTCCTGCTTGCTGTGTAGCTTCCAAATGCCCCGCTGGATATTCACACTAGCGACAAACTGGTTTATCATCCTCTGAGCCCAGAACCTCACTCTTTTTTCCACGGAACCACAAAGTTATCTGTTTGGGGCATGTTCCTAATGTACACTGAATTTTCTACATATGTGACTGCCCATGCACAGACTGGCAGAGACTTTTCTTATTTTGTTGTGAGATTTACCAAGAATGTTGCACCATTTTAGAAAAAACTGCTTCGGAAAAACTGGAAGGCAGCTTGTGGTTTTCATGTCACTGGTATGACATACCTGTCTCGGTCTGTTTTTGTAGCTGTCCGTTCACAATTATTCTAAGAGCATGACTGCTTTGTTACATTCTCAGGTGTTGCTGGTACCCAAGGGTTTACCTACTGAACTACACACACAAATGAGTTTTGTTTTTCCTTGTATTACAGTTCGGCATTCTACTAATTTTTAAAAATTCTGTGTACTTGTGCGGCTCCTGGGTGGCTCAGTCAATTAAATGTCTGCCTTTGGCTCAGGTCATGATCCCAGGGTCCTGGGATCGAGTCCTGCGTGGGGCTCCCTGTCCAGCGGGGAGTCTGCTTGTCCCTCTGCCCCTCCCCCGACTCGTGTGTGCACGTGCTCTCTAATAAATATAATCTTTAAAAATTGAAAAAATTGTAAAAAAAAGAATAAAAATGTTGTGTACTTGTGCATAGGTTACATGACCTGTGAATTTCATTTGAGGATGGTAGAGTAAATAAATAGTAAAAATCTTTGTTTATAAAGAGGGAGTGGGTCTGTAGGGTTGAAAAACACAGCTGAGTCTTACCACACTCCCCGCCCCCAGATGCAGTAAGCAGCTGAGTCAGTGTGTGCCCAGGTAGTCTGAACACTGTCACGTGGCACACTATTACCAGCACACTGGTAAAGAAGGCTGGCAGGGGGCACTGACATGCCATAGTCACCCAGCCATCCAGCTCCGAGTGCCAGCGACCCACTGTTCTTAGGCCTCTAAGCCCAGAAAGAACCACTAAACCCTTCACATTTGCAGGTCTCCTGATCGTTCCGGGGTTTTGGGAAGGGAGCCCGGATCGCACTGTCCAGGACCCTGTGGAGAAGGAATGCCGCAGACTGACCAAAACCACTCTGGCTCTCCTCCACCCTCCCGGGCCCTCCTGGTCCATCTCTGCACTAGTCTGTCATATGCTCTCGGACATTCACGTATACAAGTTGGTGGGGGCAAACTGGGGGAGCACTCTTTTCAATGCAGAATGCTAGGCCCTTCCCTCAGAGATTCGGATACAGAAGGTTGGGGTCCAGGGACCTGCATTCAAAACAAAAGCCCTGGGGAATTCTGATGCAGGCGCCCCCGGAACCGTGCTTGGAGAAACATGACACGAAAAGCCAGTTTCCTCACATTCTGTCCCTGGGTCCCTTCTTGTGACCCTAACTCTACCTCCTATGAAAAAACCTGCCCCAATCTATATCTGCAGTCTTCACTTTTCTCTGTTGTTCTGAACCCATCTCTAGTCCAGAACATTTCCACCTAGACCTCCAGGTTACAAATTAATGGGTTTAAAACACCCACGTTAGACATTTCCTCAGTCTAACGAGAGCAGAAATGCGTGTAAACACGTAATCATGACGCGGCGTGGAAAGTGCTATAATAAAGGGGCAGAGACAACGCATCATCGCATGCTGACTGTAAGCCAAGAGGAGACACCTACTTCGTGGAGCGGACGACAGCAAGAGGGAAGGAAAGCAAGGAGAGAGATCAATCCCGAATCTCGCAGGCGGAGAGGGGCAGTCACAGATACAAACGCGGGAAGGACTGAGCAACTGAACCTTCAGACCAGGCCGGGGCCTGCGGGCAAGGCCTCCGGGGAGGAGATGTAGCAAGGAAAGGGGAGAGTCAATGGGGCTGAACTCCTCTCCTCTGCCCAGGCCCCAGGGAGAAATGTCCCAAACAGCACAGTGAGTGGTGGCAGCAAGAAAAGGGAAGGACGGTAGACTGAGTCACAGAACCTGCTAAGAGAGCACAGACAGACCAGCCAGCTGGGTCCAGGAGTTTCACAACGAAAGGGCCACGGGACCCGTTAGAACCTCAGAGTCCCCCTCACGCTTGCATTCACAAAGTGTAAGATTGTACAAAACAGTTCCCAGGGAACTGCGGCCACTCACCCCTGGTTTCGTTCTTTACCCACACATTGATGGAATCGCAGGCGGAGGCTGGATCCTCAAAGCTCACATTCTGGACTTCACACTGAAACATGTCTTTGTTCCGGGTGACAAAAGGCACCTCCATCTTGAGGCCGTTATTCACGAACACTGCATTGGCCACGGTGACAATGTCTTTGTTCTTCTTGGAGCTGATGGCCTTGTTGATCTTCTTTAACACTTTACCGACTCCTGGAGGAAAAATGGAAAGATGCAGCAATATTTCTGTGAGAATTCAGAAAAGCTGTTTTTTAAAAAAATAGCTTTCTTAGGATGGCAAACAAGAGCAGTATAGACAAGAGAAGCCTGAGTAGCAAGAGACTACGTCCTGTGCGTCCTCAGTGGCCTTGTGTCAAGGAAGGGGGGGTGGTAAAATTAAGTAAAATTATTAATAGTTCTTAAAAATCAGTGGCGCTTTTAACACCAAAACAGCATATTCGAGGCATCTCAACACCTTCCCCACATAGACGTCCTCCTGGGAGACTTTCTTGGTGCCAGGTCAACAGGAAGACTGAAGTCCTTCCTTACATCGCCACGGGGGAATAAATCCAAGGAATCTTCCTAATTCATTCTTTTTCTTTCTTAACAACCTTTAGTGCTCTTTCCTGCCAAAGATTAAACACTGTGATTTCTTTTTTTCTATTTTGGAAAAAAAATGAATAAAATAAGCATTAGAAAGACCATAAAAAATTGCCATGTGCCACCATCCAAGAATGGTGTGATTTTTACCTGATCTCAAGCTCAAAAAGTACGGGGATTAATTTTATGGCAACGTAAGCTTTATTTTACACGAGCCATTCATACAAGCTCCATTTGCTTTTAGAACATGGAAAAGAAGAAAATAAATTATAAGGATGAAATGTGTTTCTGTAGTGAGCTCGAATTATAGATTCTCGGGTTACTCGCTTGGGGTCCTTTCAACGTGACACTGTCCTAAAACAGCCTGCAGGGTCACAGTGATGGTCTCCTGGAGAGCTGACCTGCCATGCGGCCCAGGAAGGTGACCCTTTGGTCCTTTGTTTGGCCTCTCATGACTCCACCTTTCAGGCTGTTCTGTGGGGCAGGCCCACTTTATTGGTAAGGGAACAGCAGAGGCCAAGACCCAGCACCTGCCCCTTTTGGCCACACCGCCTCCTCCACACACCTTGGTCTCCTGCCGGGAAGAGACTGGTGTAGGCCTTCCTTCCCTGCCCCAAACGTTCTGCCTCTGTCCGTGGTAAGAGCAACGCTATCCTGAGTTTTCAGAGGCGGAGCCCAAAGTCGGGCCTGAAAAACCACGCGGGCTCCCCTGAAAGCGTCTGTCCTGTGACTGGAGCCTCATTCCACGACATAACAGCCAGTGATTCGGGAGAAAGCAAGGGCGGGGGAAGGAAGCCACCCACAGGCAACACTGTCCAAACTTCAGAAATATTGCTTCCAATGAATGTGGCTCAGTGCGAAACCAGAAGTCCAGACACTGCCTTGGGACTGTACTGGCCGCCAGGGTCTGGGTGGCACTGTGAAGGCTATAAATCCTAGCAGACATTCGCTGGAAAGCTATAAATCACCAAGACTGTCCGAGCGTCCAAGCAAGGGGCAGAACGGTGTGTTCCAAGTGCTGAGTCCTTCCACGCTTCTGACAGGTGCCCCAGCTGCAGACTCTTGCGAAACCGAAGGCCGTGTACACAGAGCGGGGCGTTCAGGCATTTGGGGCGGGCAGCTCGGGAGGCGACACTGAACACGGTCACCGAGGGGCATGGAGCGAGGCACGGAGTCCTCAAACCCCCGCCCACCCTTCTCGCCTTCCTCTCCCAGCTGAAGGCATCAATGCTGTTAGTCAAGATTCCTAGAACTTTATGAGGCTAACAGGAGGGGGAGAACATGGAAAGGGCAACTCCCTCATTTTCTGATCAAGCAGCGAACACTGGGATGTGCAGTGACTCGCTCAGGGCCACGGTGCCCAGCGGCCCCAGAGGACAGCTGCGGGGTCCGTTCTGCTCCCTCTCACGTGGCCCTGAGCAGGTGGAAGGTGTACTCGGGGCCGAAACCTGAGCTGGAGTCACCAGTGCTAGGAGCCAGAGACTCTTAAGCGGACACAGATAATTCAAAACAACAATTCAAACCTTTTCCACTGGGCCTGACTTCAAAAAAAAATGTTTTTTTAGCTTTTTATTTTGAAATAATGATAGAGTCACGGGAAGTTGCAAAACAACATACAGGGTGGTCCCCTGTGCCTTTTACTCAGTTTCCCCCAGAGGTAACACCTTGTGGGACCACAGCACAGCATCACGACCTAGAGGTCGCCTCTGGTAGGGCTCACAGAGCCCATGCACACTGCATGCCTTTTACAGGCGTGTGTGTGTGTGTGTGTGTGTGTGTGTGTGTGTGGCTCTCTGCACTCTTCTCACCCACATGGATTCATGCGGTCACCAACAGTCAAGACACAGGACGGAGGCGCCCCTGTGCTGCCGTCCATGGCCACGCCCACCCACCCACCCAGCTCCCCACTTCCCCAGCTCACAAGCTTTAAAAGTACGTTCACAACCATGATGCACCACGGAGGTGAGGCAGACGGGAAGCTTTCTTTTTAGAGATAAGTAAGCGGGGGTGCGGCAAGATCACGGGACTGATCCCAAACCCTCCGGATGCAGGACTCGCTCGAGGCCCCACCGGCCAGAGCCCACAGGGCACGCACCGTTCACGCTGTATCTCATCACCGTGGTGAGCTGCTTCTTGGTCCTGCCATCGGCTCCCAGCTGAAGCATACCCAGCGCAGACGCGATCCCATGGGGAGACACGACCACGTTGTCATGAGGCCGGGATCGGACGATCTGATTGAAAACCTGGATTCCTGTGTTGGAGCCTAGTTCCTCCAGAGACAGGGGGTTGAACTGGGAGCACACGCAGGGCAACGTCACTGTGGCCACAAGGAAGAAGGGAAAATGCCAATTCATGGTTCCTTTCGGCAAGGACGACCTGAAAAATCAGATTAAAAAATAAGTGAATTCTTAAATGAACACCTTTGGGGGGACTACTTTATATTCAATTGGCTATGATTCACCGTACTCAGTACAATTGAGTGCTTTGTTAATTTATTTAAAATAGAATAGCGTAGATTAAATCGGTTTTTGCCTTATTTTGTTAGGGGGCTGGGGAGGAAGAGGAAGGCAGCCTCCCCCCGGGAGGCTCCCAACTACATGCCAGACGCCATTCAATCTTACAACTACCCTTCATCCGCTCGAAGCAGTATTTACTGAGAACTACTGGGTGTGCCAGACCCTTTTCGAAGCGCTGGGCATACAACTATAAATAGATGGGCAAGACCCCCGCCTTCCTGGAGGTTACATTGTGGAGGGGAGACAGAAAATCAGCCAGTAAGCAGAGGGATCCCGCAGAGAGGGATCAGGGCCATGGCGATAAAACACTGTGCCTGCAAATAAAGGACGAGGCGGGGCCAACATGAGGTACAGCAGGTCGGGGAAAGCACCTTTGCTGTGGGAACACGCATGATGAGTCCTGAATGAGAAAGAAGCCCCCTGTGCACCCCCCACCCCTGCATCTGCCCCCAGCATGTGGCCACCAAGGAGGGAGTTGGGGGAGGACGTGAAGAGGAGGAAGGGCCCAGATCCCTAAGGCCCAGAGACCCCAGTATGTGTGGCTCCTGGATTTCCTTCTAAGGGTCACAAGAAATCACAGGAGGGTTTTTAAAAAAGGCAGTGAGCCCCTCGGGTTGCTAGGATTACCTTATAACCGTGTCATTTTTTTTTTTTTTTACCATGAACATGTTACTTTCTTAATGTAGGGATTGTTAATTAAAATAAACTTAAGTGATACCCTTAAATCTACAATAGGGCAGAACAATTGGCTAATTTGTCAATTGTGAGAATGGCGTTGTTTACACAGATATTCTCAATTACAGTGATTTGTCTGAAATACGCTTTCTTCCTTGATTACCACTTAGTGAGAGCTTCCTTTGGCTGTGACAAGTAAGAGGAAGGAAATTTACTTGTATTTGTGGAAAAGCAAATACTTCCATTAAATAAGAACTTAAAAGAGGCAGTCTGCAAAACAAAAGCAGAATTCATGATGTGGCTAATTTGGTTCCTCCCTTGGAGACCCAAACTTCCATGAAGCACAAGTTTCCAGAGGAGCCAATGTGTCCTCCTGGCACGTGCATTTACTTATGGGAGACTGGGAATGTCAGCAAAGAATAAGGAAGAGGGGAGCCCTTTTAGGAAACGGGGGACCCAGAGTGCAGGGAGGGAAGGCTCTGTGCTCCAGACAAATTGATATCGGGAGTGTTAGGCAAAACTGGCATTTGGGGTTTCCTTGTCTTCCTTTCTATGCATCTTTTCTGCTTCCCACTCCAGGTCATTGTAGATGTTCAATAGATACATGTGGGATTAAACCTGATGGCTTATATATTTTGGTTTTTTTTAATTATTTTTTACTGCATCAAAATAATGTTTATTGAGCGTGACTGAGAAAGCGATTACGCTCAGTCCTTAGCCTCACAGTGAGCCCCCAACATTTTCCGAAGAGAGTGAAATTCACTGGGTGCAGAGTTCCCCACCTGCAACCCCCAACCCAGGGCCACAAGGCAAAGCACTAAGACCATCATTCAAGGTGATGTTGCAATTTTCTCATATGTTGTGAAACATTTTTAAAAATTTAGAACACAGAGAGCTTCTTCAGGGCTTAACTGTAAAATAATTGTGTTAAGACAGCCTGTCTAAATTCAAAACATGCAAGTGACCTACATACGCTCCTACTTGGGGCTTTCCTATGGCCAGCGTGGCCTATTTTGACTTTGGCACCTAGGGCTGGCTCTAATACCATGACAATGCCCTGAGTTTCTTTCAGCCTGTTGGACGTTGGAGAGCTTCCAAATGCTGACTATGGAGGCTTCACTTGTTTCATCTCAAAATTAGACACTGTGTCCTCCTAGCCTCCCTCCCTCTCTCCCTTCTTTCTGGAAATAAATCTCCTCTTCAAAACTTAATATGTCACAAAGTCATTACAAGCATAAAACAATCTGCACAATCTTTGTTACAAATGGTCAAGTCCGGTCACTAGTGCCAACTTCATCAATGTGAATTGTTGACTCTGGCATTATAGTCCATTCCGACATTACCTCCTGTATGCCTACTCTCTCCTCCCCAAGCCTCCCAAAGAAATCCTCCTGGATTAGCAACTATTTGAATAAAATATTTGAATCTGCACACTCAGAAAGGACATCAAATTGGTTTTGCCTCTGAGAGCATAAAGTAGATTCACCCACATGCTATAGATTTGTGTAGATGACTATAAACAGGTAGAAGGGATCAGCAAGAGAAAAATTTAATAGCTCCAATGTCTCAGAGTCAGCAAAGATAGTCTCCCAAATAAATAGCCATCTTATTTAGCAGAATTTTGCTTGGTTATGACTTTTTGCTAAAAGAACAGTTTCATTATGAAGTGGGGGAAGGCTGCCATGGGTGTTTTTCTTGGTTCCTTGGATTTGGGAAGTTTTTGAGAGATGTCTATGGGCGGTTTCATAACAGTGCACCGGGACAGTGTCGGAGCTGTGCAGAACTTGGAATCGGAGCTATTTTTGATTGATGTTCTGGGCATTACTTCTTCTTGGCCTCAGTTTCCTAGGCTAAACGCTCCCTCGTTTAAGCTCACCTGGCTTATGTACAGGTCTGAGACTAAGCTTTCACCCCTCTCCACAGTTCAGTAGCCAGGAGAATGAGCGCTGATCCATAAATTACTTTGGCTTATAAAATTCTTAACTGATACATATTCACATCCAAATAGACAATCTTTTACATGAAGTCGCTGCTGGAGTTAATCGAGCTCTAAAATGCTCACTCTCTACAACAAGCGGATTCTCATTATGGGAAGAACATAGTAGCCTCCTGTTTATTTTTAGGAGAAATTACACTTGAAACTTTCAAGTAAGAGAGAAGGAATAAAGCTGCTGCCCGAATGTATTGCAGAGTATCAGTATGGAAGATCATCAATCTGTTTAAATGTTTCCATTTCCTGAATAATCTTTTCATAACAGTAAAACACATACATACACACACCCCCCCCCAAGAGTGTGGTTTAGGCGATCACTGGAGGGAGATCATAAACCTCTAAATAAAGCCATCAACACAGGCATAACCTTTCAAATGTGGGATTCTCTTTCCCCACGTACTTCTAGAGTCTCATACTCCAAACCTCTCCTTTCCAGTGTGGGGGATGTCTGGGCAGTAACTGGGTACTGCTCTGAGCTTCAAGTGAGATTTAGTGTAGTAAATAACAGAGTTGGGGGTTTTACAAATGCCAGGTTCAGAGCATGTCCTTACATTTAGCAACGTCTCCCTTCCCAGCAGCAGACATTAGAGAAACACGCCCTCCACGGACACTGTCCCTTCAACCACCACGTCCTCACCGGCGATGCTCAGATATGCGGCTCAAATCCTCAAACCCTCTGCTGAATTTCAGTGTCATACTTTCACCTATTTGCTGTCTATGTTCACCTGACTGTTCAGAACATTATCTTGGCCTGAAAAAAATCTTTCATAGGTGGAGGGCCACCTGTCAACTTTCCTCTTAAAGGGTCTAGGCCTGGGTCTTGCCTGGTACTCATGTCTTTTTTTTTTTTTTAAGATTTTATTTATTTATTTGACAGAGATAGAGACAGCCAGAGAGAGAGGGAACACAAGCAGGGGGAGTGGGAGAGGAAGAAGCAGGCTCATAGCAGAAGAGCCTGATGTGGGGGCTCGATCCCACAACGCTGGGATCACGCCCTGAGCTGAAGGCAGACGCTTAACCGCTGTGCCACCCAGGCGCCCCCGGTACTCATGTCTTTGCTTCTCTCCCTTACTCTCCACCTGGTGACAGTCAGTGCTCCCTCAACTCCATCCGTGGCCTGTGGGAGGCTTCCCAACATTGTCCCAAGTGGGTCTATTTACTCCCTTCTCTGAATTTCCACAGTATTTCCTATCTGTACCTTTCATCTTGGTTTTCAAGTGTGTTTCTCCCTCCCAATTAGATTGGAAGCTCAAGAAAGCAGGGGCATGGGACTTTAGAACCCCAGTGGCCATGGGGTCTTATTTAGGGCCTTATCATTGGTAGTCACTGAATCAGAGGTTGATTCATGGGACTAACCCAGATGCTCAAGTGTGTGGTTTGGAATAAAAGGCACTCTAAAAATATTTTCAGCAACTACACGTTGGAAGATGTCACATACCATCTAGATTTATTCTCAGGAAAAATGAAAATAAATGGGACCCTGGTAACACTGGGCCCTCATTCCCAGGGCAGACATCTTGCACAGCAACCACTGAGAGGGGCTGGGCACGAGGTCCCTCTGCTCCCAGCTGCCTTTGTCCACCGCTTGCCACCGCTCACATCACCTCTCCAGGCTGTGAAAACTTATGGCCAGACCCCTGCACTGAATGAGTGTTAACTGATTCAACAATGGCAGATTAATCCAGCTGGTCACAAAAGATGATGCTTATTCTCTACCTAATAGTCTTTTTACAAAGTAAAATGTATTTTACATATAATACATGAGCAAAACATATATAAAATGGTATCTGTCAGCTCAAATGATAAATAGTAGGATATCTGTCAGCTCTATTTAGTATAACAAATAAGATGTATGTAAACGGTTTTGAGGGGAAACACTGGAAGACTCTTCGGGCTCCAACTCTTAGCCAGGTGATTCCCATCTGTTTTAGGAGGACCCAGGAGTGTCTAATAAATGGCAAGTATTCCATCCCTTCTCATTCTCTGAAATAGGTTTCAAGTGATATCTTTTATAAAATGTATGTATCAAAATCTTCATGTCATGAAAGATTTTAAACATATGAAAAACAACGTAAATCCCCAGTACCCAACATTCACTATAAAATAATGATCAACTCATGGCTTATTTTATTTCTTCTAAAATCAACAATGGTCTTGAAGCAAATTCTAGACATCATATAATTCAAAATATCTTCAACATATATTCTATACCTAAGGAATATATATATATATATACACGAACACACATATATACACAGTAACATCATCCCGCTCAAAAATTAGTAACTCTTTACAACATTAATATCTAGCCAGTGTCCAAAATAATAGTTTATTCGAATCAGGATCTGAATAAGCTCCACACACTGCAACTGGTTGAGAGGTCTCTTGCCTTTTAAAAAGTCTTACCCCAGTTGCTTTATTTTTAACTTTTTCCTCTGAACTCTTTTGTTGAAGAAACCAGGTTATTTGTCTTGTGGAGTTTCCCACAGTCTAGATTTTGCTAACTGCATTCACGTGATGCAGCTTAACAAGTTCCTCTGTCTTCTGCGCTTCCCGTAAGTTCGTAGCTCGACCTAGAGCAGGGGTCTGCAAACTCCTGGGCCAGACCTGGCCACACTTTTGGTTTGGGCTGTGATTGCCCTGAGCTCCGACAGTGAGTCGAAAAGAGTGGCCCAGTTGCAACAGAGACCGTATGGCCAGTAAAGCCAGAGCCATCTACTACCTGGCCCTTTACAGGTTTGCCTTCTCTGCTCTAGAGGCTGATCACATTCGAACTGCTTTTTCTGCAAACATGATTCACAGAGGTGTTGTAGCGGGTGCTGGAAGCAGGAGAAAGTGACCATATGTCTCTTTTTTGTGACGTTAAAGCTGCCCCTGATCACTGCCTAGGTGCATTTATTAGCGTTGCCAAATGATGCCGTTGTGGTTCTAACTGTATTAGTTGGAACACTTCAATAAAAAGACACTTTCCATAACCAACCGATTCCGTTTTCCTGAGGTTCAGCTTGCAGAGCGAGGGCAGGATGAATGCATGATTCATTTCTTAGATTGTTCTTAAAATGATGAATTGGTTACCCTGCATCTCAGAGTGATCAGAGGGGTTTTTTTCTTGTCTGTTTGCTTAGTATAATTAGGAACCCATGTTTTTCAAGATATTTTAAGGGTCCTGATCCACTGAAATTTTATTATTTTTTCTGATGCTCAAAATGAGTCTCTTCAGGCGGCGCTCTCCTATAACCTCATAGTCTCAAACGCTTCCTTGTTTTCTGCTTTGACAAGATATTCCAGGCTCATTCTGCACCCTTCCTGCCCTAGGTAGAATCAGCCACTTCCGTAAGGAGCTCTGGTTCCTCTCAGTGGCAGACAGTATTTAGAGACAATCTGAGTATTCTCACCAAATAAACTCCACATTAACCGTGGGAATCCGGGAAATGTGGAAAATCCAACATCCACTGATAGCACGCTCTGGACTAGGGCCAAATGTTAAAAGTTCAAATTATGAAAGAGAGACTGCTTACCTGGCCACAGATGTGGAAAAGATGGGGGAGGGAGCCGGGCATTCAAAGCTGGGCTGGGATAATCAAAATGGATCATTCTCATGTGAAGGCAGTTAGTCTCCTGGATCAAACCCATCCTGATGGCTTTTGGGAATCAAACAATGAGGTGCCTGGACTGAACAGCTGGCATCCAACATGACAAGGAGAGTCCCCGGTTTATCTCAGGTGGGAAGGGGTGACAACCAGCCCCTCTCCTCAACAAAAGCTGACGCTTTCTCTTGGACGAGGAGAGTGCAGATATCCCTCTGGTCTCTGTTTGTAGGCTCCTGATTCTTAGAACCCAAGGCCCTGTTGTTCTGCCTTTGGACCAACCACTTTTTCTACAGGGACTATAAGAGGCAGAGGAAAACTGCACACCGGGTTATATGGAATCATGACATCTCCCGCCAGTTTTTCCCAGAGAAAAAAACATGAAGGAAAAGTGCTGGGCTGCCAAAGAGAGCTGTCCAAGGGGCCTTAGGGGGGATTGTGCCTCCCAGCCGTCGGGCCCAAATACTGCCTGCCCTCACAGGTCTAACTCTTAAGGGTCTTTGGCAAGAGGCCTTCTAGAGACTTCAGGAGTTGATCCATGGTGATTAAGGCTGGATCTGCAAAGTCATAATGGTTGTTATGCATGAATAATTGACGTTAAACCTCAAATAGGGTCCTATACACGTAAGAGGACGACTCTGGTCTCTCAGACTTTTGCTAACGTTATGGAAATGGATTCCATCGAAACCTGTCTTCATTTTCTTAGTATCTACCACATTCTCTTACGATAGATGAACAAGCAACAACACTGAAGTGGGTCTTGATACCCTTGGGAAGTGTGCAGGGTGTTAGCAGAATGAGTCAGCATCTTTACAACTTAAGAAACTGGGAATGCCAACTGATCACAGTGACAGCAGCCTGGTGGTTCTAAAATGTTCTTTCACGTTACTGAGAGACGCTCAGAGACCGCTGAGGATTTTTTTCATAAATTTTTATCAGACTTCAAAGTGCATGACTGATCTATGACAGTAATGATTTAGCCAAAAGGAGCCTTAAAAAAGTCAGGAACGAAATTTCCAGCCGCTGAAATATATGGCAACAACATTTAAATGGTTCCTACGAAAAGACACATTTTGTTAAGTACTCTCTGACATCCAAGTGCTTTCATCTACAGATCATTTGTTCTGAAATGTCTTCTGGGGTAAAGGGGAAGGCTAGGAGGAAGAAGGCAATTGGGGCTTTGTTAGTTGTCTACCTTTTAGAATACAAAATTATGGGACATTTATTCTATTTTCCTCTAAGTGTCAGGGGAAATTCATCTAAGGTTCAAATTCCAATTTTACCATCCACTAACCAAGACATCTAAGGCAAGTCACAATCTTTATTAGCTTTCTCCTCTGTGCTATATTAGAAATCAAATTCCAATATTGGTCCTGGGACTTCTGTAAGCACGCACAGAAAGACAAACAGCAACTAGCAGAGTGTCCACTCAGAGTGGTAGCCAATGGATGTGCATTCCCTTCCCCTTGTCTTCCTCAATGCTCAAGACCTGAAATAATCTGATTTTTATTTCAATAGCTATTTAAAAAGTCTCAACAGGGGCGCCTGGGTGGCACAGCGGTTAAGCGTCTGCCTTCGGCTCAGGGCGTGGTCCCGGCGTTATGGGATCGAGCCTCACATCAGGCTCCTCCGCTGGGAGCCTGCTTCTTCCTCTCCCACTCCCCCTGCTTGTGTTCCCTCTCTCGCTGGCTGTCTCTATCTCTGTCGAACAAATAAATAAAATCTTTAAAAAAAAAAGTCTCAACAATCAAGCTAAGCAAATGGGTCAAACACGATACTTCTACCTTGATATTGCCCTGTCTGTATCTTTATAACATATTTTAAGACAGAGCAAGATAATAATGCGAGTGTGTTTCTGTGTCTCTATAAGAGAATGGAGGGGTTCCATTACGATGGGAATAGAGGTGGCTATGTTCCAAAACACGTTTACTTGTTCTGAGATAAGTTTTTCTGTCTCTTGTCTTAGGTCGCTAAATCTGATTTATTTATGGTATCAAGTCCTATAGACTTTCTTATTAACAAATTTTAAGATGCAACAGTTCAAATGGATGGTTTGCTAACTGACAGCCAAGAGATGACCTAAGATGTTACAGTGATATTGACTGCATTTTCAGTGGTTCTCAATCTTTAAAACAAGGTAGCACCTTGTTTAGACATAAACAAGTAATACAGATACTTCCCAACTAATTATGCTTTAAAAAAGTACTTGTGAAACTACAGGATAAAAACTACCAGGAATACATGGGGCGCCTGGGTGGCACAGCGGTTAAGCATCTGCCTTGGGCTCAGGGCGTGATCCTGGCGTTATGGGATCGAGCCCCACATCAGGCTCTTCCGCTATGAGCCTGCTTCTTCCTCTCCCACTCCCCCTGCTTGTGTTCCCTCTCTCGCTGGCTGTCTCTATCTCTGTCGAATAAATAAATAAAATCTTTAAAAAAAAACTACTAGGAATTCGTAAACAGTTCAATAAAATGCAAACCCTTTTTATCTATAACAGCATCTGGATACATTTCCGAAAGTTATGTTTTGAAGTATTATTTATTTAGTCTCTGCTCAAAGGTGGACTACAAACACGACTTTTCTGACCCCTTAGAATAACTCTGATGTCTATAGGTCCTCAATTCACACATGAGAAATCAATGCTGTCTAGGTTGTTGCTAGTAAAAAAAAAAAAAAAAAAAATGACCAGTAGGTGTTGGAAGTGTAAATTGATAAAACAAAACAAAACAACTTTCTGAAAGGCAATCTGGGGTATGCATAACCCTAAAAATATAGGTACCTATCAGAACAGTAATATCCTTTCTGTTAATCAATCCTAAGGTAATAAGCAAATAGACTTGGGCCTAAAAATGTTCACTGTACAGTTATTTCTAAGAGCAGAATCATTGCAATATTCTTTGCAATAAATTATTGGAGTAACAATGATCACTGCAACCTAAATTTTCAATGACGGGGACACCGTGGATGACATTTACCAGCTCTGTGTGCTTTGTTACTAATATTTGCACCTGTTACCTTCGGAGGATTGCTTCTGGGAGTTGGAGCTCATTTTCTTAGGGGGCCTTAAGTGGCTGGGAGTTGACATACAGCATTCCTTTGCCCCCCTGGAGGCCAACAGCCACTAACTACTGGTCTAGGAGTAGGAAAGCTTAGCTCCTTTGCCTCCAGGTGGCAGAGACCACCTGAAGGAGGAGTTGACCCTCCGGAGCTCCCCATGGGATCGGGCTGTGGAACATCACTGCTATCACTCCCTAACTGGCTGTTTCCTTTGTAATTCCCACTTCCACCACCCCCTTACTGTTTCACCCCAGAGCACTTCCTCAATGAATCATTTGCACTTTCTCCTTGGCTCAGGGACTGCGTCTGGGAAAGCATAAGGGTCAGCTCATGACATCCACACAACACGAGATCATCCAGCTGCTGAGAAACTATACTGGAAGAAAATTTAAAGACATGGTAATATATTCTGGACATATCCTAATGGAAAAAGGGAAACTCTGGTATAATTAACTCTGTAAAAATAATACATGGCACAGGAAAAAAAAAAGACTAGAAAGATGGATATCCAGATATTATCTATATAATAATTCTGATGGTGGGAAGAGGAGTTTATCATTCTTTATACTGTTCTGTACTTTTCAAAATTTCTACAGTGAACATATCACTTTAAAATAAGCATCCCTTTTTCTGTTTATAAAGCCACAGCAGTAGGGACCTTAGATCAGCTGAAGTGCATAGTAAGGGGGAGCAGAAAAGAGTACAGAGCACAAGAACAGTGGTTAAATCACAGGATCATACAGACCTGAATAAAAAATTGTAGTTACTGGAAAAGGAGAAAGAGTTGGGAAATACAGTGGGATCCCTTTGTATCACTCAGATGCACGTCACACCCCATTCCAACCCACAGACCACTTGAGGGTGAGTTGTTTCACGGTGATGGCTCTGTACTGATGAACATGATTTGATGCATTTATAGCTACATCTACCTATTAGATATTTAAAGGCAGGGATATCAGTTTATTCATTTTTTTTAACTCCCTGTACTATGGTAAATAGTACCCGGCATAGAGTAGGAACTCAGTATTTATGAAACACATTTTAGTTCAATGGTGATGAACTGTTCCGATCACTATTTTAAGCAGCAGCAGCAGCAAGTGTTAGCGCTAATTAAAAAAAAAAAATTCCAATTCCCTTAAAACTTGTAGAGTAGAGGGGTGCCTGGATGGCTCAGTCCGTTAAACATTCCACTCTTGATTTCAGCTCAGGTCATGATCTCAGGGGTGGTGAGATTGAGCCCCACGTTGGGCTCTGCGCTGGACATGGAGCCTGCTTAAAATTCTCTCTCTCCCTCTCACTCTGCACCCCACCTCCCCATTCCCTCCCCTCCTCTCTTAAAACAAAACAAAACAAAACAAAACAAAACAAAACAGGGGCGCCTGGGTGGCTCAGCCGTTAAGCGTCTGCCTTCAGCTCAGGTCATGATCCCAGGGTTGTGGGATGGAGCCCCACATTGGGCTCCCTCCTTGGCGGGAAGCCTGCTTCTCCCTTTCCCACTCCCCTTGCTTGTGTTCCCTCTCTCGCTGTCTCTCTCTGTCAAATAAATAAAACCTTAAAAAAAAAAAAGAAACAAAAAGCAAAAACAAAACAAAACAAACTTGTGGAATACATTCTTAAGTACTCAAGAATAATGGCCATCATTCTTTGAATGTCTACTATGCACCAGACACTGTACCTAGAATTCTATACATCCAACATCTCGCTGAATCTTCAACTTAAGTAGGCATTAGCATTTATACTTTACAGATGACAAAACAGAAGCCCAGAAAACTTAAATCGCCTGCTCAGATCGTACGTGACATCTGAAAAGGGACACTCTTAGCCAATATGTCATGCTGCCTCCTGTGATGGAGTTTAAAGGGTCAACCAAGGAAAAAGTGAAGAAACACTGCCTTCTTTCTACCTCACTGTCCTGTGTGTAAATCATCAAATACTAGGAGTAAACAAGTGACCACAGCTTTATGAGGCACAAGAGTCGAACGGAATGTTTGTTACTCTAATGCAGTGGTTCCCCACGGGGAGGGCGGTGACGCTGCCCCCCAGGGGCCGTTTGGCAATGTCTGGAGACATTTTGGGTGGTCATAGCCGGGAGGGGTGCTACTGGCATCCTGCGGTTGAGGTCAAGGATGTTACTAAACATCCTACCACGTGGGAGACAAACCCCCACACGGAGAGTCATCCGGCCGCGTGCGTCAGTGTCAAGGGTGAGAACCTCGCTAGCGCACGAGAAAGCACGCCTTCCCACGCATCCCCCCACGCTGTCACACCATGACACCGATGACTTTCCTGAACTTAGAATCCAGGCTTCAGCCTGAAGTCAAAGACCGTTTCCTGTCACAGCAACAAGTGCGTGGACACCAGTGTCATGGTGGCTCTCCCTAGGATTCTCCCTCCGTGTCTCGTCCATGTGGGAGAGGAGGGAATCGAGCGGCTTCCCTTCTGTGAATCCCAGGGGGGACGGTCTGCCTTACCAGCAACTACAGCGCTGGGTGGCGGGTCCACCTCATCAAGTCATGTTCGCCTCCAGCCCGTTGTAAGAATTTCTGCGGCTGGAGGTGTGGGGACGTCCGTGTTACGCTGAGCTTCCGGCCAGGGGCGTCGGGGAAGGCGTTTGCACCAGGCCCAGGCACCAGGCCCTTTCTCCTCCGCAGGAAGAGGATGAGTCCCCAGCCTCCCTGACAGCCCCCCTCATGAAGCAGCAGCAGGGAGCCGGGGCTGACATAACCCGGCTTTGTCCTCCCGAACTGCTGCCTGCTTTCCCCCCACCCACCCTCACAGCAGTCTTTTTTGCTGAGCCAAAGCCAGCTCTATCATTCAGGCTCGGGGCACAGAACTACCAGGCAGACAGAGAAAAACCTGACTCACTCACACATACCCTAAATTACTCTTATGGCCGCTGCGCTTACTCCCTGGGAACTTTCTGCACTAATTATGTCTGGTTACAAGCTTTGCTAAGCCAAACGGAGCCCAAACTCCTCTTTTCCTCCCTTCCCCCATGAAAAGGGAGCAGGGCCCAGCTAGAGCAAAAGGAGACCCAGCAGGTGAACGCTGAATTGGGTCTCCAATAGCGCCCTGTGCCACATTACCCAAAAATGCCCCCTGCAGGAGTGCCAATCTTGCCTGCAGGGATGCCCTCTTTTTCTCGGAAGGAGGTCCAGAGTGAGTGGCTGTGAGGGCCCCTGCCCTGGCAGTGTGAAGAGAGGATGTGGGCTTTAATCAGGCAGGAACTGGAAGACTCATGCATCCTCATTTCAGCCAGTGGGGAGAAGGACAAGGGGAGCCCGTATTCATCTGTGTAGAGAAGACTCTAGATTTCTAGGGCTCAAATTCACAACTGGGTTCTTTTGCAGTCAGGGTGGGATTTCCAAGGCTGCCATATAAAGAACTGTTCGATGGTGGCTTCGTCCACTTACTTTTCACAAACATTCATGGACCCCAGTGTGAGAGGCACGGTGCCGAGGTGAGAACGTGGGCAAGAGAGACTCAGCACCTACTCTCCCAGAGCTGAGGGCCTGCAGCCAAGGTTCTCAGCCTGGGCAGGTGTGTCCCTCAGGGAACGTCTGTAGACATTTTTGGTTGTCACAACTGGGTGTGGGGGAGGGTGTTACTGGCCTCTAGAAGGCAGAGGCCAGAGATCCCGCCCAACATCCTACAAGGCTCAGGAGAGCCTGGCACAACAAGGAGTTGTTTGCCCCAAATGTCAACAGGGCTAAGGGGGAGCTCTGAGGAAGGGCTGCATAGGGGGGACATCGGAGGGTGAGCTGGATATGATGGGACAAAGCGGGACACAGAGGAGGGCAAGAAGGAGTATTCCAGACAGAAGATTTCAAGTGCAAAAAGGTCTTGTGTTAGGAGGCATCATAAATGCTTCTGGAAACTGAGACTCTGGAAATAATCATTCTTTTCACAACATCATCATCTTACAGTGTGTCTAAGACGAGGTCTACTCTGGGGCCATAACTGTGACAACCAGCTCATCATGACACACACCAGAGGCCAAACTAGACAGGAGCTGGAAGAACCATACGCACTCCGATGTCCATCCTGTCCCACTGCTTTCTCTCTCAACAATCAGACCACTGCATTAGCAGAGGCAGGAATCAAAATCTTATTTGTTCTTAGACTTGATACTAAAAGGATGACTCAAAAAATGAAAAACTGATAAACTAGACCTCATCAAAATCAAAAACATCTGCTCTTAGACTCTGCAAAGATGATGAAAAGAAAAGCTACACACTGGGAGAAAATATTTGCAAACTGCGTATCTGACCAAGGACTAGTATCTACAATAAATGAAGAACTCTCATATGCCATAGTAAAAGAAAAATCAAACACTCCAATCAGAAAATGGACAGGGGTGCCTGGGTGGCACAGCGGTTAAGCGTCTGCCTTTGGCTCAGGGCGTGATCCCAGCGTTCTGGGATTGAGCCCCACATCAGGCTCCTCTGCTATGAGCCTGCTTCTTCCTCTCCCACTCCCCCTGCTTGTGTTCCCTCTCTCGCTAGCTGTCTCTATCTCTGTCAAATAAATAAATAAAATCTTTAAAAAAAAAAAAAAGAAAATGGACAAAGACATGGACAAACACTTCAATGAAGAGAATATAGATGGCCCATAAGCTCATGAAAAGTGTTCAACACCATTTGCCATTAGGGAAATGCAAATTAAAACCTTCATGGGCCATCACCACACACCTGTCAGAAGAGCCAAAATAAAAGCTAGTGATAACGCCAAGGACTGGAGGAGAGGCAGAGAAACTGGGTAACTCACACGCTGCTGGTGGGTATGTAAAATGGTATGGCCAACTTTGGAAAATGGTTTGGCAGTTTCTTACAAAACTAAACATGCATTTAATCATATAATCCAGCAATCTTGCACATTCATGAAAACCCACATGCACACCAAATCCTGTACGCCAGTGTGGACAGCAGCTTTATTTGTAACAGCTGCCAACTGGAAACAGCCCACATGTTCTTTAATGGGTGGATGCTTAAAGAAACGGTGGCACATCCACACCGTGGGGCACCACTCAGCTTAAAAGTACACTCTGCAATTTGGATGGATCTCCAGGGAATTACGCTGAGTGAAAAAAGTCAATTCCTGAAAGGTTATATACCATATGATTCCATTTGTAAAATATTCGTAAAAGGACAAAATTACAGAGATGGAGAACATATTAGTGGTTACCAGGAGATAGGGAGGCTGGGAGTAGGGGGCAGATGTGACATCCTTACGATGGAGGTCTTGGCTATCTTCCCTGGGGTGGTGGGCACACACATCTACATGTGATAGGACTGCAGACAAGTAAGTGCACACACGCACACGTGAGTGCCTGCAGAACCCTGAGTAAGCTGGATGACCTGCGCCAAAGTCAATTTCCCAGCCGTGGTATTTACTGTTGTGCATAGTTATGCAACGTGTTACCACTAGGGGAACTCGCGAAAGGGTACAAGGGATCTTGCTGCATCGTTTTTTTTACAACTGCATAGGAATCTACAACTATATCAAAATAAAAAGCCAAAAAAAAAAAAAAAGTAAAAAACAAAAAATCTTCCCTAAAAATTTTTGTCAGCAAACAAATGCACCTGAAGACAGATCTTTTAAAAATTTACTTTAATTCTTTTCCCAGTACTGCAAGCATGTAAAAAAACTCAATATTCTAAAAAAAAAAAAAAAGATGTCAAAAATATGTTTTTGTATAATGATGCCTTTTCATAATTCTTCGATTAGTCTTCTTGGCCTCTTCAGGCTCCTGAGACAAAATACCCAAGTTCAAATTCCAGCGTCATTACCAGTTAACTATATGACTTTTGACAAGTACTTCACATCACCATGCCTCAGTTTCTTCATCTGTAAAATGGGTATGTATAATAGCAGTCTTGCTTTATGACCTGTTGTGGAGAATAAAAAAGGGTAGCACATCTCAGGTTCTTTAGACAGCTCTTGAAGATGCTAAGAGCTCAACCAACGCCAGCCTTGCCATTACTGCCACTTACTACCATCATTGTGGTGGCTCAAGTGTCCTTGGGTGTCTCCCTCAGCCTCGTATGGCCCGCACACCAACCTGTCTTCACAGTTCTCTCAACTGCAAAATATCCCCAAATTCCAATTCCTAAAAATCAGGATGAATTTTAAAAGCTGACTTTTCTATTTACTTGTGGTCTTTTTTCAGTTGTGGGCCATTTCCTTCATTTCTTTGCTGTAGGAGGAATTCAAAGGTCTAGTATGTGACTTTATCAGAGCTTGACAGCTGGTCACAAGTCCTCAGGGAAAGTGGCCTTGTGCACCAGGGGGCAGCAGCCAGGGTCCACGCAGCCTCCAAAAATGGCCCTGGTGATGGGGTCAGGAAATGACTGATGTTCACTGGGTGACTTTGGAAACGGGCTCAGGCTCTGGGGACTTTCCTTGTGTTCTTTCCAAGCCTACCAGGCTCAAGAATAAGATAAAATGTTTTCCTCCCAGCTAAAACTGAAATAGGGCGTGATTAGATTAAAACAATTTAAGAATTTTTTAGTGTGGTGAAGCCAGATGAGACCTGCCTTAGTGGTCGAAAGCCTCAATGGTACAAGTCTGACTATAAGCTGACTCTCATTTCTGTTCTACTTGCTTAGATAGAAAAAATATCTAATACAGAAAATGCCAGACGATTTCCCAAAGAAGCCATTTAGAAATAATTCTGAGCTACAGTGGAAAGCCAGATATGATGGTAAGCAGAGAACAGAAGTACTACAGGAGAAATACCTTACATTTTAGCAGGCAGAACCAACTCGAACTGTTGCCTTAAAAAAAAAAAAAAAGTAGAAAGACATATAGAAGCCTCCTTACCCATTTTCATAGAAATTCTAAGATGGGAGGAAAAAGTACATACTCATCCCTACACTTGCTGTTCTACAACCCAACTGGTGTGGTACCCCAGCCATCCAAGAATCTAAGCTGAAAGTGTGGGAGTCACCCTTCATCCTTCCCCTCCCCATCGGACCCATCAACAAACTTTACCACTCTACCTCTGACACAGTTCCTGAACGGTCTACTCTCTCCACCTCCTTTGTCCCCAGGGTCAAGCCACCAGCATTCCTGGAATAGAACATCAGTCTCTTATACTCAGCTCACTGCCTGTACTACCCCAGTGACCTTGTTGACCAGGAAGGCTGACCACAACCCTCGGCACCAAGACCAGTGTTAAACCCTCTAACTCTCCCGGTGAAATACAACTCCCTCCCACAGCCTATGAGCAGACCTGCCTTGTCAGGATTTGGCTTCCTTCTAGAGATACCCTTTCCTCTTGGCAGTCAAGGAGCTGCCAGGCTCTTTCCAGCCTCAGGCCTCCATGCTCATGCTTGCCGTGACCGGAACACTTGCCATCTCCCCTTTCCTTTGTGCCTGTGAGGGGGGACCAATATCTGTCCTGTTCACCACTCTTCCCCAGCATCCAACATAGCACATGGGGACACTGAGGTGCTCAATATATCAAGGCATTGATGAAAAAGCCAGGCTTTTAACTATGACCTTAACCTCCTTCATGTACTAATGTCAATTACAGAAACCACACCATCTTTTAAGCCAGTTTATTCTAAAGTATTTGGGGAAGTCATTTTTGTTTTTGTTTTTCTAAAGAAATTCTAGAGCAAGGCTTCACAACTCGGGCACTATTGACATTTTCAGCTGGATAATTCCTTGTTGGGAGGGACTGTCCTGGGTATTGCAGGACGTTTGGCGGCATCCCTACCATACTATATATTAGTAGCACCCCCAGCCCAACTGCAACAACCAAATGTCCAGAGACATTGACAAATGTCCCTGGGGTGAAAGGGAGGATCACCCTGGTTGAGAACCACTGATCCAGAGAAAAATTAAAAATCGGTGGTTAGGACTTCAATGCTGACCACAAAATACCTAATTAACCCATACTTTGAATCACATTGAGCAACAATGCATTTTCATAATTACCTAACCACCATTTACAACATCATTTCGGTGAGCACGTGCATTCCAAATCTCCAGTAACATTTATGAACGACCATGGAGAGGCTGGTTGGTCCAACTTGGGCGTCCACTTAGCTTTCTACATCAGTACTAGAGGTGATGTCTGATGTGAAATGGCTGGCAAAGCATGGTGGGGAAGGAATGGGAGGTAAGAGAAGAGTTGGGGGAGGGATGGGGTTCCCCATATCTGACCTGATCTTTTGTCTGTGTCTGGTACATGAAAACAGGAGAGAGAAATAAGAGAAGGCAATGCCCTCATGCTTGGGGTCTTTCATGAGAGCACAACCCACAGAACCCTGAGACAGGCAAGCACCCTTGGTCTTTTCGTGGTGCGGCACGGCCCAGGAATGAAACGTGAAGGACTGAATCTCAACACCGCATGAACTCCCTGTCCACCACCTGCCCCTCTGACTAACATTAACGCTACTCAGCTTGGAGCACCTCTTCAGGAATGCAAAATGACATCCTAGGTTTACCTGCCACACTGCAACAATATTGTCAATTATTGGTTAAACTGCAAGTGCCCCATGAGTCATTTAAATAAATCTCACATGTATGAAATAGTCAATTGTGTTCTCACAGCAATTCCCAGCTGTAAAAATAGAGCCACACGGAACATATTTTTTCTGCAGCTAATTGAAAATACTGCACATATAATGCATGATTTAAAGCACCCAGGAGGAATTTCAATTTGCATTCCCTATTTTAAAATGTACAATCAAGAGCTGTCTTAAAGTGCCCTACACATTTAAGTCAATATTGCTTGCCTGGAGCCCCAGCCACTTCTAAATTTTCACACTACTAATGGATGACTGAGGATTTTAATGCTCCCAGCGACTTTTAAAACAATGCCTTTAATAGGGCTGCGTTTCCCGAGAAAACGAATACTCTTAAGACTTGACTGGTTCAAATCTCTGCGGCCCAGACAAAATTCCCAAAACGGCAGTGAGACACCTGCCAGGAGCAAGGGACTGTGTGTAATATCCTTCACTAAGGAATTCGAGCTGTGATCTCTTCAGCGCCCACCGCACTGCCCTGGAGGGAGAAAGGATGCGTCAATATTCTGGATGGTTGATCAAATGGTGGTGGGCCGAGTACGTGGCCAAAAAGAAAGGGGCTGTCAAAGTAACAGGTGCCAAAGGAGGAGTGCCCAGACCGTTGGGGTCTGGGGAAAGGGAGCTACAAAATTCACGATCCTTTTCCATTTCTAACAGAGTTTTGGAGGTTGCACAAATACTCCTGTGCTTTCTCAGTCAACAGAACAGTTCCATTGGTCCTGCGCCCTAAGTAATGCATGATGGTAGAAATGACCAAATGAAGGGAAAGCACAGCCCGACCTTAAGAGCTATGGGTGAATCGGTGACAGAAATACTTAAGGGACTAAGAAGGCAAGTGGACCTGATATATAGTGTTAGGAGTTCCAAGCAAATGAGAAAAGTGTCCATTAGCCTCTACTTTACATGCAATTGCATCACGTTTGACCATTAGTGTCTCTCTATACAGAAAATTAGTCAGAAGAGATGAAAACCAGAAAGGCAGCCATAATGTTCCCTCTCAAACCGAGAGGGACCAACAATGGTGGCAACCGACAAGTGGTAACCAAACTAGCAAAGAATTAAAAGCACCGGAATTTAAAGCAACAATGGACACTCAATATATATTTATTCAATAAATGACAGTTCCACCTACAAATCAGTATTGTTGCTCAGGTGTGCAAACCTTTAACCCCTAGCTTTTGTTCTACAAATTAAGAAACAGAATTTAGAAAGAATGAAAGGACTCAGAAACGATCTCTTTTAATGACCTGTCACCAAGGGCTAATGTCTCATATTACCTGTAATGAAGACACAGGCAACCCTGCCACTTGAGAATGAAGGCATCTACCATATGGAACCGTGTTGACAATACTTAGCCTCCAGCACCCATGGACTAGGAACTTCCCCACAGGCCATTTGGAACGGACCCAGATTGAGTTCTAGGACTTGGGCCATCCACCGCCCCATGTGCTTTCATGAGGTACTTATCCATGAACCTTCCCACAGCAAGTGGGCTGCCCAAAAGACTTTGTTAGAGTGGGGAATAGGCTAACTGGCCAACGGACCCTCTTCTCATTCTTCCAACTTTTACGAGTCTGGTAACTGTGAGCCTCTCTGATCTGCAACAGTCCTGGGGCTCCTGATGGAATCTGAGTTCTTCTTCGGGGCTGCATGCTGTGGCTCCCCCTAAGCTGACCTGAGAGGTCAGCTTCTCTGACATCAGGGAAATAAAATACAACAACATTCAGTGACCTATCCCGTGTTTTGCTTCTCCCTTTGGCACCACTGGGTACTTATTTACAATTTTTTTTCCCCCAGGCAAACAAGAAGGTAGGGAAGGGCTGAACTTGTGTTGGGGAGCCTGAGAAAGAAGAAGGGGAAGGAAGAGAGCAGCATGGCTCCATCAGCCTCCTAAGACGCCTTCATCCCCTGGCAGGTTCACGGACACAGTTCAGGAACGAAAGGCTCAGAGCAAATGGGCAGACAGCATCTTTCCTACCCTCTCTCTAAATAGACTAATGATGTTGTATTAAAACTGGATCCTGTTGTGGACACAGAGCCATTACGTTCCATTTTTCATTAGATGGCTGCAGGGCTGCTTAGAGGCAGCCCCAGAAGTGATCCTGTGACACCTGGGCACACTTTCCTCTCTTCTTCCTCAGTTTCCCATCCAGTTCTGGTGATTAAGGCCCCTTTTTACCCAGGCTTGGCTCAAGAGACCCACACAGGCTAACCCCATCTGACTCGCTCAGCGTGAGTTTTCGGTATTTATTACAAGTGAAATAGTCATGCAGAAGAGGTTGGGAACGGGTATAAGAGGGAGTGGTTCCCTTGTCCCCTCATTTTAACTTCTGGGGGGAAATTCTATGAGGCAGACATCTGAAATAAATACACACGTACCTATAGGCAAAGGATTTAGAAATACATCTGAAGTAGGAAGAGGGAATGAGGGATGGGGAAGACAAAATAATAACTATAAGAAGGGCTCCTCTGTTATGATCTCTGATCTTCTGCTCACAATTGGTTTGTAAACAAAATCCTGAAGTAATATTTTAAAAGATAACCCCTCTATATTTACGTGTTTATTTCTGGCAAGCAACTATCAAACCAGCAAAGCTCTGCAAAGCTCAGAAGCCATCTGAAGTGATGGGAAGCATGATTCCAAACTTGGCTTTAGGTATCCTAGTACCAAGGTTCTTCCTTTAGCCTATTTCTCTTGCTGAGCTTCCTGCTAATGCCTTCTGAAGGGATTTGGCGGGGGGGTGTGTTCAGCTATTTCATGGAAGGAACCTGTGTCCACATGAACACAACTGTGGGATAGGCCTAGAGTCTAGTCCCAGGCCTGCCTCCATCGGACAAATTGCACAAACTGTCACTCGGTTTCTTCATCTATTAAATCAATGGTCACCACCCCCCCCCATACCTCAGGAGGTTGCTATGAGGATCACATAAGCCACCATCCTGCACAATGACATGACAACTCTTTGGCACCACACAACCTTCCCTCACAAGACCAGCTTTTCACTTCCCCACATCCAGCACTAGGGCAGAAGAACAAGGAATTCTGGAATTAAAAATCGATGACTTAATGAAAGTTCTCCTTATCTCTAACTTCTGCTCTAAGATATTGATTGCATGGAGAAATCTCTAGGGATGGGGGGGCTGAGCTGCTTTTTTGTCATGAAGTCACATTTTACAGGGGAGAACCGTCTCCCCGATTTCTCAGAGCCAGCTACAGAGACGATGTTCACTAACAATGTAGCTGGGGAGTAGCTGCACAGGAGATGGGTGGAGGGAAGGGCATTCATAGAGCGCCTACTGCGTCCACAGCCCTGTGAACATGTCATCTCACTGACTCTCACATGAGCCCCTCCGGATACAGCTGAGGTAAGAGAGATGCAGGGAGGCTGACTAATCTGCCCACATCACACAGCAAGAAACCACACGGATATGCCGACAAGTCAGATGCTGCCAGAGGCTTCTCCCAGGGAGGGCGGAGCTTCTCCTGTCACCTGCTCTTCCCTGTCCAATCCCTGGTCCTTTCGTTTCCTCAGTCAGAGCTCGGCATTGGCATTGATCCCATTCCCCAGCTTTTGTCTTTCCTTTGGCTCCCACATGGCACTCCCAGTGTTATCTGGCGACCCTCTTCCACACTGGAAAAACACCCCGTCTTGTAGGGTGAAAGTGTTTATTTCTTTGATTAAGTTCTAATTACCATATGTGCTTGAGTAGAGGGTTATCGCCCACGTAAGACAGACCTCCTCTTTTTCCCAATGAGAAGATCCCCAACATCTCCCGCTCCCGCCCACCCAAGTTTTGGTCAACCTGACTAAATAAACTTCATGATGAACATGTGAAATCACATATATTATGATTTAGAAATGGTACTTTTCTTTCCAGTCTCCCCTTCCATGAAGCAATTTAACTCGGAGTTTTCCCAGACATCTTCTCCAAGCCTGTCATCACTCCAACTTGTCTAACAACTTTCCTGAGCACATATCTCCTTTTCGTCCAAGTTGCCTATGATACAGCACTTTTCAAATCTACGTGCCACGCTGTCACTGAAAAATCTCTCCTAACCCATAAGAAGCCCTTCATAGGCCTTTGGGACAGTTGCCTTCATAGAAGAAAATATATACATGATTGCCGCAGCATGGTACTGTATGACTTTTTAAAGCGCCTTATAGTCTTCATGAAACTTCATTTAACAGAGAGTAGCTATCCCCTCAGCAAACCCATTTCTTCTCCTTCCCAAACACAGAGCTAGGGCTGCACTTCCCAGCCTCTGTTGTACACGGGAGTGTCCATGAGACTGAAATATATTCAATGAAATGAGAACAGGAGTGATGTATGCCACTCTCAGCCCCGGCCCATCAAGAGCCGCCATATGCAATCCTCCATGATCTTTCTGCTTCCACCAGCTTGATGCTGAGAAGCATCACGACCTTGGAAACTGCCTGCTAAATCGAGTGGAGCCAGAAGATGGAAAGAGGCTCATTCCCTGAATCACCAGTTTTGGAACAGACGTGCCCATTTTGGGCATTATGCAAGTGGAAGTTTGTGCCATGGTACATAATTTGGTTTATTTATTACAGCAATCAGCATTATCTTAATGAACACAGTATTCAAAATTTGGCAATTGTGAAGTCATGACCTCAGGAATAATTACTAAATCTGTATTCTAATTCTGTGCCTTTTTTTTTTTTTAAACTCTCTTGTATGGTGCAACCTCTATGAACACTCAGAATAAATACTGATTAAGGGGATGGCAGGCTTATGAGCCCTTCTCTCTTTGTTCCCAAGACTCACTCCTAGGTCTCATCCATCTAGGGCTTTTGGTGAACTCTGACTAATGAACTTATCATGATCTTTGCAAATGGGAGATTTTGAAAGGACCCCAATATATAGCAACCCCCAATTTCCCCGAGGAATAATTCTAGGGAAATTTTTCCTTTCGTATTCACACAGTTTTCAAATTAGAGAACACTTTGTTCACAGAGAAAAATTATACATCTTAGTGCCTTTTAATGACTTATGAAGGCATCACTTTGGCACCCTTTTTGCCTTGCATGCCTGACCTGGAAGCGACCAAGCCCTTAATGCACTTTTATATTCTCCAGTGTCTTGTACTCGTGAGCATTCAATAAAAGGAAAAGTTGTAATGTTTCACACCTTTTCAAAGTTGCCCACTAAAATTCTTTTATCTTTCCTAAAGAGAACTGATCTCTCCTCCATGAAGGAGTTACCTCCTTGTATTTACTCGTGGAGAACACTTAAAAGACGAAATGGCCAACTCTTATTATTATTACAAATCAGTAAGTAGCAATTGACAAAATTTAAAGCAAAAAGGGTTTTGTGGAGAGTAATGCAAAAGAAAAACAAATAGGACTGCATTACCCATGAGGGCTATCTAGACGTTTGTGCTCTTTAGCTACTTGGTAACGTTTCACTTTGTGCATAGACTTAGCTCTCCCATGCATGACCATTGGTAGTAACTCAAATTTAAGAACCTTCTAGGAGTAAAGGGCTTTAGCATTAGCACTGCTAGCCTCCTAGACTCCCAAAAAGCTGGGCATTCCTACCTTTATTTCATGAATAAGGAAATGGAGACCCAGAGACTATCCATCTCTTACCCCCATTCCCGAATCTCATGGAACCTCCGGGTTCCTCATCCACAGAACAACCTTGGGCCACCAGCCTTTCAAGCCTGTCAAGAGAACATGGGGGAGCCACACACGTAAAGAGCTTCCACAGCCCATGACCTCGGCTGGCACCACGACTGCTCTAGTCATTGGGGTCACACACTGCTCTCCTGGAGTCCTTCCGCACCAAGATGGAGGGGAGAGGGCTTCTGCGCAGCCTTCCCAGAGACTGAGTCCACACTAACCCCTCTGGTCTGGCCTCCCAGACATCTCGTGCAAAGCATTCATTTTGGTAGTGAATTACTACTGACCTTGTGCGGTACTGAGGGTCAGTACCCTGATGGGTCTGCTCCAGGGGAAGAAGAGTTGATCACCATGGTACTTGATGATAATAAAAAGATAACCAATTTTGAGGTATTTTTACTACTGCACTGAAACCCTCTACACACAATGTTCCCCCTTTCTGTGTCCGCCCACAACAGTGTACCATGGTTCTGGAACTGGTAAAGGGTCACCAATTTGTGAAATTGTTCATCTTGAACTGTTAACGTACCACAGCTATGCTCTTTCCAGGGAAATAAATAAGATCCTCAAAGGTCCACCTGTTTCCTGGAGACTTCTGGGACCCCCAGAGTACCTGGCTGAAAACCCAGTTCTTACACCAAATGCACCCAAACACAACAGGGCTGCCACTTTGAAGTCTCGTGTGGGGCAGATGCACCAGGAATGTCTCAGGGGAATCTCTTTACTTACTGGGAATAATCTTCTTCAAGAAGCTGGGGGTGAACAACATAGAGAAGAGGAGACATGAATCAGCCAAGTGGCTCTAAGGGATGGGTGGTGAGTGTCCCCAAGTCAGTGCAGTACTCTAGGGGCTAATCAAAGGCGGGTGACAGGTGATGGCAGTTTTGGCTGCTGTATCCAGACGTGGTGATTGGAGAGGTGACAAGTGACAGGAGCAGAGATCCGGGTTCTCAACCTGCCTCGGCCCCAACCTTGCCAAGTGATTTAAGTCACTGTTTGCTATCTCTCTGTCTGTGAAGCAGGGACAATGCTAGCTTTCTCTACGAAGAAGGGAGTATCCTCACCAGCTCCATTTGCCAGCTCTGGAAATGAATCCCAGAGAAGAAAGTATTTTGTGGACATCAAACGACTCACTGTAGAGCTGGGATTTAAACCCAGGTTCATCCAATTTCCAAGTTCACCCTGTCCAGCATGCTCTGACCTCTCACGTATGGGGCCCCGCGCTGGTGCTCAGACACCACTGTCTAGTCTCAGTCACTCCCTGAACACAATGTTTCAGGATGAAAGACCTCCACTGCGGAGACACGCAGGCTTGGAGTGAATATCCCACTGGTGAGAGGCTCAGCAGGGTGCACCACACACCCCAATCTCCGTTTTCTCGCCTGCCAGCTAGGACTGATTTCGACCTTCCAAGGGTGGTTGAGATTCAATAAGATCATGTCTAAAATGTGCCTAACAGTACTTGACCCACTGATGATCCACGCTCTTTCATTTCCTTCTTCCCTTTCGGGCTCCTCGGCGTCAGGTACTATGGAAAGAACCCGGGAGGATAAGATGGACCAAAAACTCCTCGAGGGTTCCTAACAGGGCGGATAAGACACACAGAACCACATCCCAAGGTAGAGAGGAAGACGAAAAGTATGATTTTTGCCATTGCACCTGTAAAAACTACGTCCTTATCCTACCCCCCAAAACTGTAGGCTAATGAGTAACATACATGCATGGAAACGACTATGTGTTCAGTACTTGCAGAGTCAATTCACCGTGACTATGATCAGCACTTAGATATTCATGATTTACTACCACGCTGCACAAGGACAGGTTGACTACGCACACTTCAGCCTCTCTGGCCAATCCTCTAAATTGCTATTTTAATTAAGTGTCATTAAGAAATGAACACAGGTTTGGCATAAGATGATATGAGTCTATCAGTAAATTAATTTCAAAGAGAAAATCCACACCTTTAGGGAAAGGAAGCTCTCCTTATAATTAAGTCATCACACTAAATCAATCTCCCTGGCACCTCATAATCCCATTGTCCGAGCAACAGTTCAGGTGTGGGCATACACTGAATGCTGTATAAAATCCCCAAAGGGCTATTTGCCAGTAAAATCCTAAAATCTTCTATGAATGGCGGCAGAAAATACATTTCCTATCCGGGAAAGTTTGCTGAGGCTAGTCCAACGTTCATAGAACTCTTCTGTATACTGAGGGAATCAAATCATAATTAAATGACCATGTGTTTAAAATATATTCAGTATGTGTTTAAAATGATTATGTCTGGGTATTTGGATATTAATGGATATCACTGGATATAGGACTTTTTCACAGCTTGAAAAACAAGAACAAAAAGAGAAGACTCTGGGTACCACATTTGCAAAGACCCAAATATTAAACCAAAGAGATTAGTTTTCTGCTGCAGAGACATTAATTCTTCATAAGATATATCTATCTATGCAGATATACACACACATACACACACACACATAAAAGCACCCAACCTGACAGGGCTAGCCTTCAATGTGCCCCTAGAAAGACCTCCTGGTAACACAGCTGTTTACATTTCTTCACACAGGTGTAAGAAGAAGTTTATTTCATGCGCTGGCCATCCTTTGCTCCACAGCCAGTACCGGAAGAGCTGGAAGCCTGGGGAAAGGACAGATGACCAGCTGACCACTGGGAGTACTGCCTATTGACAGTGTCACAGGTCTGGAAACCAAGCATGCGAACACACAGAGCAAGTCCCTGATTCACCGCATCACGGACACAATGAAAACATGAGTCCCGAGGAGAGAAATGCTCACCTGGATTACTGTGACAAACGGAGCCCCACCGCCACTCCATGCCCTGGAAGGCAGCTCCGTTCCAGCCCCTGTGCTCAGCACCTAAAGCATGCACTCCACTTCATCCTCCCAAACTTAAGACACAGTTACCTTCATGTCCCACTCCCGAATGAACAAACTGAGGCTGGAAGAAGTTTAGTAAATCATCTATGACCTCATGACCTTGAGCTAGTAACTGCCAGAATCTGGATTCGGACCAGTCTATTGGCCTCCAAACCCTCCATACACTTAGGTACTACATTACACTAAGAAAGGAGATGGGGGGCCAGGGGAGGGGAAAGGACACCATGTAGATAGGACAGATTTGGGGGGGGGAAAAAGTAACTATTTAAAAAAGAAACTATAAGGGGTGCCTGGGTAGCTCAGCTGGTTAAGCACCCGTTAATTTCGGGTCAGGTCATGATCTCAGGTTCATAAGATGGAGCCTAATACGCTGGGCATGGAGCCTGCTTAAGATTCTCTCCCTCTGCCCCTCATCCCCACTCCTGAGCACGTGCACATGTGCTTTCTCTCTCTCTCTGTTGCTGTCTCTATAAAAACAAAAGTTATATCTCAAACAGTGTTCTGAGTCTCCACACATTTGTGAAGTTCAATTAGGTATTTCCTTTAAAGATTTATTTATTTGAGAGAGCACGAGTGGGGAGAGGGGCAGAGGGACAGGACGCCCAAGCGGACTCCATGCTGAGCAAGGAGTTCCACGTGGGGCTTGATCCCAGGACCAAGACCATGACCTGAGCCAAAATCAAGAGTTGGCCACTCAACCACCTGAGCCACCCAGGGGACCCTCAATTAGACACCTTTTAAAAGTCATGTCACAGTCCTTGTTTGGTTATGTTGACTTTTATCCAGCTCAGCCTAAGTTATTCCCTTGACTCTGGGTAAATGCACTCTACCTTTTCAGTCCAAAGGTCAGTACTAATTTTAGAGTTTGAGTCCTAGGGAAAAAAAAAAAAAAAACAAGTGTCTAAGGAATAAACTGGGTGAGGATGCGGGGCAGCAACAGGTCTAAAAATATTACTTCCAATAGAAGGCAAAAATATTAGCCTCTTTCCATGAGTTTTGGTTGTGTTCCTGAAGGATATCAAGCAGCCAAGTGAGAAGATGGGTCTTTTGAAAGGAGGCAGGCATGTTGTTTGACAAGAACTTATTTTTGAAAAGTTATAAATATTGGTGAGATAGAATCTATCTTTGAAAATTCATGGTATCAGCTCACAGTTCACACGTTTACACACCTGGGTTCAGGCTCTGGCATTGACACATCCGGGCTGTATGTAGGACCATGCATACCTCAGCAGCTGCACGCTCCTCTTTCCCAACCCAGAGAGTGGAGGATACTACTATCTGTCTTACAGACAGGGATGAGGCTCCAGGAGACCACAGAGAGCCTCTGTCAACTGAAAACAAATACTAATGGCAGTTGGAGGTAACTTGCCTGTCCAGCACACCCCTCTCAATACTCTTTCCCCTCCCGACCACAGGCTTGAACATGTGACTTGGACTCTGGCCAATCACAGTATCCCATTTCCCTCACCATAGCCATTGGTCCAGGGAAAGGCACATGACCCAAACTGAGCCAATCAGAGTGCCTCCAAGGATTTTTCCAACTGGAACTGGCAGGAAGCCCCTCTTTCCTCTTGGGTCATTAGGCTGGTCCCTGAGAGGATAAAGACCACCTGCAAAGAGACACAGAGGGAGAGAAGACAGCCCTAAAGCCCCGAGTCTTTGGTTTCAGTCACCTCCAGGGCCAGAGGCACCCCCACCATCTCAGGGTCTGCAATGTAAGCCATTAGGTCCCCCCACCTTGCACCCCATCTTTTTGCATCACTTACACTGATTTGGGTTTCTGCACTTGTAACCGAAAGATACTGCAGTAGTTAATAGCTCATATAAACCCAACAGTGACCCAAACCCTCAAGATCGTTTCTTCCTAAGTGGGTTCCTTATTGCAAGAATGAAAAATAAATTTAGTAGAAGCAGCAAGCAGTGCCATTACTTATGTAGCATTTTCTCAAAAGAAAGGAAGAAAAATCTGTTTTCATGTGCAGTCACCTTAGTCATTTTCAAGTGGGCTTCATATTTGGCGTTCAGCTCTCTCACATACCCACACCCACTTTCGAGATTTGGTCCATAAAAACTTAGTCAAAAACAAGTGGTTATTTTGTCTGTAGCTATATTTGTTGGCACTAAATAGAAAGGAAAAGTAGGGGGAGAAAGCGCTGATGCTATTTTTGGTATGCTCTTAAGAGAAATTCCCCAGGTTACCAGAGTTCTCGCTGCAGCAAGTGGGGGAGGACATTACAACAACACAACAAAGTACATTTACCAAGATTTGCAGTTGCTACAAGAAATCCTTTCTGCCTTTTCATAGGATTTTTCCCCTTTTATATTAAAATCTCCTCCACATTATCTTTCTCCCAATAATTAACTAATAAAAATAGAAAGGCACAGTGAGTTCTGATTCTGCAATTATCCTTCTGAAGCAAAGGGCTACATCTGAGGTCAACCTGAAGCAAGAGCATGAGGCATTCCCAGGCTGACCTTGAACTGGGGCATCCACCCCAACCTTTGAAGGAATTCAAGGATGAAACACGGGACATGTTTGTCCAAATGCAGGAATGGATCTGCAAACAGAGGATTGCTTAGCCTCGGTGTACGTCCCCATGCACAAAAAAAGAGCCCCAGAAGGAACGCCAACTTCTCTGGACTGGGCTTACATCCAGACCTAGAAGCCCAACAGCAGAATAAGGGGAGAATCATTGACTGTGTCAATAGACTTGCCCTGTTGGGTGAAAGGCAGCATTTCTCAAAAGAGAAATAAAATCCTACTACTCTTTCGGTGCGCTTTTTTTTTTTCTTAAAGATTTTATTTATTTATGTGACAGAGCGACAGCCAGTGAGAGAGGGAACACAGCAGGGGAAGTGGGAGAGGAAGAAGCAGGCTCATAGCGGAGGAGCCTGATGTGGGACTCGATCCTGGAACGCCGGGATCACGCCCTGAGCCGAAGGCAGAAGCTTAACTACTGTGCTACCCAGGCGCCCACTCTTTCGGTGCTCTTAGACGAATTGTGAACTTACAGATAAGAAAGAACCTAAAGATGTAGTTTATTGTGTTTGACTCTACTCCACACCTAAGGGTAATTTTTTTTTTTTTTTAACCCAACATGGATTTTCAGATCAGACATGCTATCTACTCATGAGGAATGATGGTTTGGGAAAGAGAAGAAAGACACATTCATGGGTAGAAAGAGTGGTTTACAAAGAAGATCAAGTACAGGGAACCCAATTTATTTAACATTTTTATAAATGCCTTTAAGTGGGGGTACAAACTAAATCTTCATGTTGGCCCTCAACGCTATTTCTGAGTACTAAAGAGCCAAGCTGAATGATTTCATAGATTTTAAAGAGAGAGAAAGGGAGGGATAAGAATTTCATGTAGATAAACATAAAATAATACATTTAAGAAAAAATTTCACCTAGATCTGATCTATATGAGAAAGCTGGACCAAAAGGGAAAATAAATCAAGAAGTTATAGGTTGTTGTTTTTTTTTTAAGATTTTATTTATGTATCTGACAGAGAGAACACAAACAGGGGGGAGCTGCAGGCAGAGGGAGAAGTAGGCTCCCCGCTGAGTAGGGAGCCTGACATGGGGCTCAATCCTGGGACCCTGGGATCATGACCTGAGCCAAAGGCCGTCGCTTAACTGACTGAGCCACCCAGGTGCCCTGAGTTTTTTGTTTTTTTTTTTTTAATTTATTTTTTTGAGAGAGAGAGTGAGTGTGAGCGGGGTGGGGGGAGCAAAGGGAGAGGGACAAGCAGACTCTTCAGTGAGCACAGAGCTTGACACAGGGCTCGATCTCATGACCCTGAGATCATGACCTGAGCTGAAATCAAGAGTCAGACGCCTAATTGACTGAGTCACCCAGGCGTCCTGGGTTTTGTTTGTTTGGGTTTTTTTTTTAAGGACATCTTTGATTCATCACACCCATTGTATAGACAAAAAAAAATTAGTTCTAGATGATTAACTATACAAACCATTCGCAGCACAGCAAAGACTCGCTCCAAACCTAGGGCTTAGGCTCTTTCCATTGAACTTGACTGAAGATACTAGCCAAAAAAACTCCCAAGGCAAAAAAAAAAAAAAGTCAGCAAGAGGGCATGTATCACCATCATTGAAAAGGTTGACGGAAGTAAGCCAGAAAGAATTCTCCTACCTTGTAAAAACCACAAAACAGGGACTACAGCACAGCCAGTGGATCTCAAAGAAGACAGAACCAAGCCAAAAGAGGTTCAGATGAGGATAACTGAAGTGAACATAGGGACAGAAGTACTTCTGGGTTAGACTTCTGCCTTTTTCTAAGTAATGTTCTACCTCAAAAGACATGATTGATCAAAAAGATTATATTTATTTATTTTTATTTTTTTTACTGTGAAAATATATGTATTTAATGCAGAAGTACCAGAACAGGAATGGAGGTCCTGCAGTGGATGGGGGTGGGAAAGGTCCCTTCCAAGCTCAAAAGACAAGAACTCTTGAAGAAAGTATGTAGTAAACTTATGAAAAAGACATGGTTCAGTTCAGATATCCATGAAATGCCTTTGGATCAGGCACCACTGCGAGTGCAAATGAAGCTAAAACATGGGCCTGTCTTCACTGCACTTAGAGTCTGGTGGGGAAAGCATGTAGCTATAACATAGTAATAGCCATCAGAGAGGCCTCCACGGGGTAGGGCGCACACGTGTTTGCACACGGCACACAGACCACACAGGCCACAGAGGGCTGGGGGTAGTGATTTTCAGGAAAGACTTTTTGGAACAGATGACACTGCACCTTGAAAAGGGGGGAGTCTTGAAAAGGGGGAAGTTAGCCAGACAATGAACGCAGAAGATGGAGAAAGAGAATTCTAGGCCGAGGTCCAGTAGGAGCACAGGCAAAGGGACATGGCAGCCCCAAGGTATGAGTCTGCAGGAAGTTCAGTTTTGCAAGAAAATAAAGTTTGGGGAAGGGCATGAGGCAGGGAGGTGGGAAGGAGTGGAAGAAAACGTAGACTTTGTCAGGTCATTGCAAAGGGCCAGCAGTCCCTGCAATGCCATGGTAGGTTCCCTGGCCGAATGCAAATGAGTTCGTGTTATGAGGGTCCAAAGAGTGACCTCGAGAGCACACAGTAGGACTGTGGGCACCAGGGGTTAAACAGAGCCTGCCATGTTCCAAGGGCTGAGGGCTCCTGGGGCAGCTCCTGCCTCCGTATTCACTGTCTCCCTACTGTGGAATCCCCCCTGTCCCATCTGCTCCCAAGGCGGTTGTGAGGAAGCAGGAGGCTGGGGAGGTCTATGGAAAGGGTTTACAAACAGCAGAGACCGCATCTCGACACAGGTGAGGTAACACTGGAACTATGTAGGCCCCAATCTCCTTACAGAAGTTCAAGGCTGTGTGGAGAAACTGAGGAACAATACCTCATAAAGACAATAGCTTCCCTTTCAGCTGGAGCTCCCTAACCCGTCATATAATGGGGCCGCTCCTTCAGAGTCAGGGTTTGCCCCAAAGGCAAGAGGGAAGCAGAGTCTTTATCAGGAGGGACACCAGCAGATTTGGATTTGGAGCAACCAAGGAAAGTCACCCCAGCACTGATGTGGGAGACAGTTCGAAGGGGTGCAACGCTAGGATGTGAGAAACCTGGCAGGAGGCTGTACAGTTAGGCACCAGGGAGTCACAGGCTGCCGCTGGCCTCCCGGCCTATGGGTGCTAACTCAGAAGCCGTGGGAGCCAGGAAGCTACCGGAAATGAGGACCCCGGGTCCAGGGAGCCACCAGTGTAGTTGGGCGCTGGAAACTCCCCACGAACCAGGTGTTGCCACATGGGAATGGAGGCCTTGAGTTCCAGGTCTTCTGAGTTTTAAGAGAAGCTATATATCCAAGTGGCATTTTAATATTTCTAATATTAACTCAATTTATGTGTACTTTGTTCAGGCCAACCACACATCTGCCAAATGGAAATGGCACACTGGCCACCATTTTGCTGGTTCTGGACTCTGACGCGGCGCTGGGCCACCATGACTAGAGCAGACGGCTAGGGGATTTCATAGCCTGGAGAAGCAGGAGGACTTGGTGACTGCAGGCGGGGAATGCTGGAGAAGTCTAGCCTTACCGGAAGGTTTCTGCTTTAATATCCTGGTGACTGGCAGAACCGCCACCAAAAAAAAAAAAAAAAAAGAGTGGCAAATTTTGATCAATGGTGGAATGGGTGTAGGGTGAGAACTCAAATCAGTCAGTCTTGGACTCATTGTGGGTTTTTTGCCTACAAGGCATGGGTGGATAAGCCCACTGGACTGTAGGTCACTAGCTGGAGACACCAATCTGGACTCACTTTGTATTGGCGTCAGTTGAAGCTTGGGGAATGTGCTTCACCCAATGACTCTATGTAGAGAAGAACCAGAGATCAGGACAGGGCCCTGGGTAACCCCAGGAGGTACTGGAGAGGCAATAGGCAGAGGGAAAACCAGGGGGACATGGCAACTAGGGAAAAAAGAAAAAGTATCAAAAAGGAAGGAAAGGTCCATATCCAATGCTGCAGGGAAGTCTAGAGAGAATTTGTAGGATCACTGTTCAGGAATTGTGGGGTCTTCTCCTACTTTGGGGGAGCCTCTGGCCAGCTCGCAGGGAGCTGAGAAGAAAGCAGAGAATGGAGGAAATGTGAACTCATTTGAGAAGCCGAGAGAAACAGTGGTCGCTGGGGAGGGGGTGGGGGTGTTGGTGTTGCAGGGACAAGGGAGAGGATGGCATTCTGAAAATACTGTTAAATTAGAAAAGAGTTCATGGGGAGACACTAGGCAGTGCCAAAGGGAGACCTTCTCTCTAATCTTCCCTGCATTCCCTGCCCCAACTTGATTTTTCTTCTATTATTCTACCCTATTCATTTTATCACAGCATAATTATGTTTGCTTTTCGTCTGTTTCCTCCCACAAGAATGACAGTTCCAAGACAGCAAGGATCTGCTGTATTTATCACACTTCAGGGCCAAGCAAAACGCCTGCACACAGTAGGTGTTTAAGAAGATGTCTTGGATGAGGGGGTAAATTTGGAAAAGTTTGTAGGAGGGAAACGGGGTAGGACATGGAGAGAATTCAATTCAGTGGCCCCTACTTTCCAGGTACAGTGGGCCATGAAGCACCTGTGAAACTGGAAAGAGGGAGGGGAAGAGGTCTCTTGTATTGAGGAAGAGTTGCAGCGGGAGCACCAGTGTGCAGTCTGGAAGGCAGGAGCTTGTGATCGAGATATTGGGATGCTGTTGTTTCTGATTTCAGAAGATGAGTGTCTCTGAGCAAGGGCAAGACTTGGATGTAGTCAGAGGACTCAGTTGCTAGAGTGGGTGGAGGTCACTGGATGTGAGATGGTCAAGGAAGTGGGAAGAGAGAGCATCCCTTATGTGGACTTTGGGACCAGAGGGGGAGCAAAAACCCAGGAGTCAAAGTCCCTGAAAGAGAATGACTGGCTGACAGAGGACAGCCACACAGAGGGGTAGGTGGGCCATGGCTCATTTCCAACTCTAATACCTCAATCTCTCACTGGTATGGTATTTATTCACCCATGTGTGGAACTTAAAAACTAATGTCCTTTGGAGACTGAGTCATTTTTGTTCTTTTAAAATTACACTAATATGTGAAGTTCATAGGAAGCAGAGATTTTCTGCATAGATTCATTTTTGTTTAGAATAAAGGATGGATGATATCTTTATGACCTTCAGTAACTGCCCTACACCGTACAATATTTTCAAACATCATTTTAATCTAGAATCAAAATTTGGGGGTTGAAAGGATCCTTAGATTATTTAGGCTAACACCTTCGTCTGCACAGCTGAAGAGAATTTTTTGTTGAAATACTGCAAACAGAAATAATCACTGATTTAGATACGCAGACAGCATTGAAAGTATCTTCAATTTTTGAAGTGTGCTTTAGATATACAAATTAGCAATGCTTACATTTCTTCCAGTTATGTCTGTTCAACTTTGGATATAAAATCTCCAAAGTATAAAATTATCACGTAAATTGTTCCTGAACAGTTCAGAGAAGTAAACTGCTTCCTGGCTTGAAAGAGGCAGTCAAACCTTCAAACACCTTTTTATGTTGATGCTAAATATAAGAACGTTCTCTGCAAAGTGGTCAAAGCAAGACACAGCAGCATTTGAGGTGTCTCAAGAGAGACACACATGAAGATTATTTTTCGTTCATTAAAACACTAAAACCTTCAATAGCATCTCCCATAATACCTGAAGGTGGAGGGCCGTCTTATGTAATAGAAGCCTTCTATGCCCGCTCAGTTCGTAGGCAAATTAAATACCTAATTCCGCCCAGAATTTCTGAGTACTTTCACCTTACCTGTAGCCACTAATCAGTGCCTCGATTCCCATTTCTACAGATGACGAAAATAGAAAAAATCGGCCCCATAGGGTTGAACTGATTGTCAGAGGCCAATTTAAAGGCTCTCCCCCAAACCACTGGTCACCCCCACCCTGCTGGGGCAGCGGTAACCACAAGAGTCGGCTTGTCTTTCCCCATCGGGCAGCACACGCGCCAAGTACAGGGTAGAGGACGCCTGCCTAGTACCTGGTACCTGAGGTTCAGGGTCACCGGCGCCAGCGAGGATGCGCCGCCAGAAAGCACGCCGGCCCCGGGACTCCCAGCTGCGGACACACCTGGACGCCGCAGCCGTCGCGGCCCCTCCTCGCCCGGCCCGGGTCCTTCTCGGGCTCCTCGCCGGGCCGGGGCGCGCACGCAGTCTCGGCCAAGGCAGCCCGAGGGAGGCTGAGAAAGTTCCTCCGCCTCGACGTCGCCGCCCCGGGGCCCCGTTAGCCCGGCACGCATCGCAGTCTCCGGGCCGGGCGCAAGGTCGCGGAGCGGGCGGCTCGCGGAGCCCCGGGACCGTGGCCGGCGCAGGGGAGCACGCCGGCCGCGCCCCTCCCGACCCCGCGCCCGCGATCGGCC